>NC_140624.1:43939059-44101559 GCF_057382275.1 Copadichromis virginalis | reverse complement strand
CATTTTCTGTTTTCAACTATTCTGTTGTAGATTTGCTGCTGTGGTTGAGATCATTGTCCTGCTGCACGACCCAGTTTCAGCTGAAGCTAACTGTCAGACAGATGGCCTCACATTTGGCTCTAAAATACTTTGGTATACAGAGCAGTTCATGATCTAATCAATGACTGCAAAACAAGAACAAATCATCACTCCTCCAAAACTGGCTGAAAATTTGTATGAGGCGTTTGTGCTGATACACTGTGTTGGGCTTTCTCCTAAAAGTAGGGCTGTGCATTGTGGCCAATCATCTCTTTGGTCCATCTGAAAAAAAGCACAGTGTTCAAGAAATCTTGTGGTTTGCTCAGATGCAACTTTGCAAACATAAGCTGTGCTGTCTTGTTCTTTTTTTTAGAGTGAAGAGACTTCTGCCAGGGAATCCTGCTGAACAAGCCACGCTTGTTCAGTCTTTTTCCAACTGTCATGAAGTGTAATATTTAGATGCTAACTAATGCCATCTGATTAGCCGGACCTGGCTGCTATTTACCTGCTTAATTACTATTGCAGTGTCTTTTTCTGATCTTTTTAACTGCTCCACAGTTTGCGTGCAGCAGCGTTGGCTTTGTTACTTTTATCAGGTTGTTGATTTTCCAAATCAGATGTATTGTGCTTTTATAAACCTTTTTCATCTAACTCAACACCTTCACTAGTCAAATTTATTACTAGTCAATAAATTTGTATCACATTTATTCTTAATATACATCGTAAGACTGGCACCACTGAATCTTAAAAGCTCCCATTATGGGTGCTGATACATCATTGCTTTGCCTCCACCTCTTAAAATGTTCCAGTAACTTGATACTTAGTTTTTTTTGTTGTTTTGTTTTCTTTAAATCAAGAGATGAATGGAGAAACAAATGTTAAGCGTTTCTCCTTTCCCTCCCTCACCTGTATGTATACGGTCCAATCTCCACCACAGCTGGCCTCTCCCCATCCAACACCTCTTGGGGATTTGTGAGATTGAAGAAGTAAAACTGCATGTAGATATGTGCCGGTGGATCCTTCCAGGCCTCAAACGCATCTGTATCGTTTTTCAGAATGACTTGCTAATGGGGGACAAAGGGCGGTGGGGTTAAAAATGTTATTTTAGATGACTACTGTGCTGATGATATGCAGTTTCACTTCACGTTACACGGTATGAACCTGCTGAAACAGATGAAATCATCATTTGGTGTCATGACACACACACACACTCACAGGCCACTGCTTTTCGGCACAAATACATAATCAACTCATTGAATTTAGCAACGTAGCCATTCTCAAGAGGACCTGCTGAAGTTCAAACTGAGTATCGTAATGGGAAAGAGACGTGATTTAAGTGACTCTGAACATGACTGCTGGTGCCAGATGGGCTGGTTTGAGTATTTCAGGAAATGCTGTTTTACTGGGATTTTCCCCAAACAACTAGATTTTACAGAAAACTGTGTGAAAATAGAAAGAATATGTAGTGAAAGGCAGTTCTCTTGGTGATTGTGAAGGTTAGAGGAGAATAACTAGACCACTTCAAGCTGATAGAAAGGCAACAGTAACAGTAATTACGTGTTACAACCAAGGTATGATAAAGAGCATCTCTAAACCCATAACACATCAACACAACCTATAAAATTGGAAACTTAGGCTACAATTCACACAGACTCACCATAATTGGACAATAGAAGATTGAAAAACTATTGCCCAGTCTGAGGAGTCTTGATTTCTGCTACAACATACAGGTGGCAGGGGCAGGATTAGGCTGGAGCTGATGGTGTAATGGTGTTTAGATATGTTCTTTGACCTCTTAGTACCATTGACTGTAGAAAACAGTTTTCTACAGTCAATGCTTAGTACCAGTTGAGCATCATGTAAATACTACAGCCTATCTGATTATTGTTGGTGACCATGGCTATTGCTTCAGCAAGATAACGCAGTATGTCACAAATCATCTCAAACTGGTTCCTTGAACATAACAATGATTTCGCTGTACTCAAAGGGCCTCCACAGTCACCAGACCTCAATCTAGTAGAGCACCTTTGAGATGTGGTTAAACATGAGATTCACATTATAAATGTGCAGCCGATAAATCTGCAGCAGCTGTGTGATGCTATCATGTAAATATGGACCAAAATTTCAGAGGAATGTTTCCAGCACCTTTTTTGACCATGTGAATTAAGGCAATTCTGAAAGCAAAAGGATATCCAATCTGATACTAGTAATGTGTACCTAATAAAGTGTCCAGTGAGTGTTTATGCCACATATGATACACAATATTTGGTGACAATCACAAAGCACAAATAAAAGGCAAAATGATCAAATGCGAAATACTGAGATGGCATCTATGTCACATGTTAAACTATATTTAGCAATGAATGTTATAAAAGCATACAATACTCTCTGTGCCAATTGTCGAATAAGCAGTGGAGAACTTTTTTTTCAACTGATCCACACAACATTTAATTTAATTCAACGGTCTACAATACAACAGATCTGTCTAGCGGATAATCACCTGTTCTCTCATGTAAATATTTTTAGACCCTCTACAATCAAAACAGTTAAGACAAACTCAAAGCTCTTACTGCACAGCACTGTCTGTGCCCATTTAAAATCATCTGATTTACTATCCTGTTTTTTATTACATTTAGTAAGACGTGTTACATTCTGTAATACTTTGTTGAATTTGCGCCATTTCGCTTTTTTTTTTTTTTTTTACAATTACTTAATAGGTCTGAACCATACTGAGATTTGGGTTTTGTCAAATTATGTTTGCTTTTACTGAGCGTTTATTGATATATTATTCTATTTATTTAAACTATTTCAAGCCGTGTTAATTTTAGCTGTGCTACCAAAAGATTTCCGCATGTTTAGGATACAAAATGTACACATTGTGTGATCTCATCTTTTCAACCCTAGAAATAAACACTGCTACTTAAGTAAATGGGTGACAGAACAGATCTGAAATTGTATCCTAAGGCGAGCCATTTGTAAAACATTCAAACCTGAAACGCTTAAAACTGTTAAAAACACTTCCATAAATAATTCCACGCTGTATTTCTTAGACGCTAAATGAGCTAACTTTAGCTACTATGACAATGTCTCATATTAGCTTATCTGAGGTTAACGCCTACTGCAAAGGCTAGCCTAAATTAGATGCTTACCTTTTTAACCATTGACTGTACTAAATGTGGAAACACACTGGTCAACACCAACGAAATGCCGAGAATCAGCATCAGTACAGAAACAACTCCGACGCTGTAAACGCAACATGACTTTAGCACCATGACGAGGCAGTAGAAGGCTAAACACGTCTCTCAGCTTTCACTGACAGCAGCTACCCACTGTTTGCTGTTTTTGTTTTGAGAAGCCAGGAACTTGCTCGGTAGAGCAAAGACTCACTTCCGGAATAAGACACTTCGCTCCTACCACATCCGGTTTCATAGACAGTCGATAGGGTCAGTGAGCATTCAGCCGTAAAAAAGAAGCTGCAGTGATTTTAAATAATCTGTTTAACCTTTGTTATGGGGCTCAATGGTGAAATATGATGTATGAAAAACATAACAAATTAAACTCCCTCCACAAGAGCTGGTCGTTATTATAGCTGAACCGCAGAACGAGTAGGCTATCTATCTTGAAGGCAAACATTCTTTGTTTTGTTTTTTTATCTAAAGCAGTAGCAGTTTAAACCTTTTGTTACGGACTTAAAAAACAAAACAAAAAAACATATTTGTTAAATATGAGTATAAAATTGTGTCATTCATTTCAGTGCGACTCGGACTAAGCTTTTTTTAAAAACAACAAACTGCAATAAAGAGACAAGAGAAAAAGACAAAAGAACCAAGACAAGCCAACTGTCACGAGGGGCAGGACGGACAGGTTCAGTCTGCGAATCACAAATTACAGTTCTTTATTCACACAACACCAGGCGCTACGTTTTAGGAAGTGGCATAGCAGTAAACAGCTTCTCCACTAGATGTCCCTGTCTTACCATTTACTAAGATTTTTGGTTCTCTTTGCTGCCTCTAACCTGAAATTATAGCGGACCGTATACCGGGGTTGTCATTCGTCTAACCAGACTAAACTATGAGTAACAACGTGTGTCAGTCTTTGTCTCACTTTGTTTTCTGTTTTTTTTTTCTTCTCTGATCAGAAATTCCCAAATTAGACCGCTTCATTAAAAAAAAATGCTGCTCATTTTCATCTGAGAAGCAGATCAGAACACACTTTATATTAGTTTATTATAAAAAAAAATACCAACAATTTAGTAAAAATGTATAGTTTACAAGCACAAAAACCCTAAAATAAGGAAAAAAAAAACTTTGAAAGAATGGCTACTATATGACACAGTGAGCTACAGTGGGGCAAAAAAGTATTTAGTCAGCCACCGATTGTGCAAGTTCCCCCACTTAAAATGATGACAGAGGTCAGTAATTTGCACCAGAGGTACACTTCAACTGTGAGAGACAGAATGTGAAAAAAAAATCCATGAATCCACATGGTAGGATTTGTAAAGAATTTATTCGTAAATCAGGGTGGAAAATAAGTATTTGGTCACCTCAAACAAGGAAAATCTCTGGCTCTCACAGACCTGTAACGTCCTCTGTAAGAAGCTTTTCTGTCCCCCACTCGTTACCTGTATGAATGGCACCTGTTTGAACTCATCATCTGTATAAAAGACACCTGTCCACAGCCTCAAACAGTCAGACTCCAAACGCCGCCATGGCCAAGACCAAAGAGCTTTCGAAGGACACCAGGAAAAGTATTGTAGACCTGCACCAGACTGGGAAGAGTGAATCTACAATAGGCAAGCAGCTTGGTGTGAAAAAATCAACTGTGGGAGCAATCATCAGAAAATGGAAGACATACAAGACCACTGATAATCTCCCTCGATCTGGGGCTCCACGCAAGATCTCATCCCGTGGGGTCAAAATGATCATGAGAACGGTGAGCAAAGATCCCAGAACCACACGGGGGAACCTGGTGAATGACCTGCAGAGAGCTGGGACCAAAGTAACAAAGGTCACCATCAGTAACACACTACAACGGCAGGGAATCAAATCCCGCAGTGCCAGACGTGTTCCGCTGCTGAAGCCAGTGCATGTCCAGGCCCGTCTGAAGTTTGCCAGAGAGCACATGGATGATACAGCAGAGGATTGGGAGAATGTCATGTGGTCAGATGAAACCAAAGTAGAACTTTTTGGTATAAACTCAACTCGTCGTGTTTGGAGGAAGAAGAATACCGAGTTGCATCCCAAGAACACCATACCTACTGTGAAGCATGGGGGTGGAAACATCATGCTATGGGGCTGTTTTTCTGCCAAGGGGACAGGACGACTGATCCGTGTTAAGGACAGAATGAATGGGGCCATGTATCGTGAGATTTTGAGCCAAAACCTCCTTCCATCAGTGAGAACTTTGAAGATGAAACGAGGCTGGGTCTGCCAACATGACAATGATCCAAAACACACCGCCCGGGCAACAAAGGAGTGGCTCCATAAGAAGCATTTGAAAGTCCTGGAGTGGCCTAGCCAGTCTCCAGACCTCAACCCCATAGAAAATCTGTGGCGGGAGTTGAAAGTCCGTGTTGCTCGGCGACAGCCCCAAAACATCACTGCTCTCGAGAAGATCTGCATGGAGGAATGGGCCAAAATACCAGCTACTGTGTGTGCAAACCTGGTAAAGACCTATAGTAAACGTTTGACCTCTGTTATTGCCAACAAAGGTTATGTTACAAAGTATTGAGTTGTATTTTAGTTATTGACCAAATACTTATTTTCCACCCTGATTTACGAATAAATTCTTTACAAATCCTACCATGTGGATTCATGGATTTTTTTTTTTTTCACATTCTGTCTCTCACAGTTGAAGTGTACCTCTGGTGCAAATTACTGACCTCTGTCATCATTTTAGGTGGGGGAACTTGCACAATCGGTGGCTGACTAAATACTTTTTTGCCCCACTGTATCCTAGCATACATTATCACATCTTAACAAATGACATAAACGTCAAACCCTTACAGCTCAGACAGGTTCACACCTGTATTATTACGTTTCACCGCAGTCCTGTTGCAACATAGACCCATAACATCAACATGACTTGTTCAGCTAGGAGCATTTCTCAACTTCAGAGATGATGCACACTGAATTTACAGCCTGGAGACCAGGTGACACCCTGTGCACAACTTAAACAAACACCCATTCACAATCTTTGGGGCACTGAAGTGCAGAGTCCAGATTTGTGGAGGTTGAATAATATTAGGGCAGAAATGTTATGATATATTAAGTCCTGCTGTGCTGATCTTCACCATCCAACATAAAATACAATCAAAGTTTTATTTCTGTTGCTTTTCTGTCTGGTAATCATCTTTGGGTTTTACTCAGGATTTATCCATACATCAATGTTTTTCTTTCAGTACAAAGTACAACATTTGCATCTAAAATATAGTGAAACATTACATAGAATTACTTAAATAAAGCACATCCCCTTAAAGCATTTGAGTAAATTTCCTGAGTTATGTTCCAAAAAAAAAAAAGAGAAACAAAAGAAAAAGAAAAGAGACACTGGACTTACCATAAACAATGCTTTTCGAGTTTCAGGAAAGCTTTATAGGGTTTCATCACTGTGATGTGTCCTTTCTAAATAATAGACTTTTCTTAGAATGTAACATCAGTGGCACATCTCCAGGGGACCATTATTTTACAACATTTAGCTTACATACATACATAAAACATTTGTCGCTGTGGCTCAGGAGATTGAGGTGGTAACCTGTAGTTAGAAGGTTGGAGGTTCAGTCCCTGGGTGCTCCAATCTGCATGCCAAAGTGTCCTTGGGCAAGATACCTAACCTTGACTTGCCTCTGATGCATTCATTGGAATGTGAAAGCACATAGATGTAGAAGAGAGTGAATGTGTGTGTGAATGGAAGAAATGAGACATGTTGTATAAATGCTTAAGCAAAAACATGCTATGTCATGTTTATAATATATTTGATAGTTTTATATAATTACACCATTTTAAATGTCAAAAAACCAAAACATATTTTTGACCTGATAAAAGCACAGCTCTTACGCATGATACCTGCCTGCGGCACTGATGGCAAAGGAAGCTGTAATTGTTCAAAATACATTTTATTTTATTTTGTTTTAACAAATAAATAAATTGTAACCCTAAAGTGTTTTTCAAGTGTAATATCACTATAAAAGTTCGAGACATATTTTTTTGCATTAATATTATTATTATGTAGTTGAATTAATAGCTGAAGCAGAAGTTTAATGCATGAAAACGCGTGTTCAGTGGGCGAGGGTCCAAATGTTCTCAAATGTGCACCCCTCCGGTGGGGTTTTGTGGGAAAGGCCCCTTTAACCACAACATGAATGGGGGGTACAATAGAGAACAGAACAGGGCTCGCTCGCCGCGGTCACGAGAGCTCCAGGGGAGTGACGTCACTTTCCTAAACCGGGCAGCGGCCGTTGAGTTGAGTCCCAAACCAGAGACGAGCAGGAGTCCACCAACAGCTCAACTTTTAATGAATGCGGGCCGAGGAGAGCCGCCGTGAAGGGTCGCGCCGGTTTCGCCTTCCGTATGCTCCCTCCTGGTCGACATAGCTCCACAAAGACTCGCTGTGTTCACACTTGTTCAGCGGCTAATCTGGTTTTAGCTATTTTTAAAAAGCGCTCGTCTCTTCTTTTATGTGTCTCGCGCTCCCCGCGACTCTCGGCACAAGGACTAGGGTAAGTGTGTCCGGTAATTTCACATCATGTAAGCAGTTTAGGTCGAAATGATGCTTAAGAGTTGAACTCTGTGTGAGTCCCGTTGGTGAATTTAAACGGAGCACCGCTCTCGTGTAAGTCCAATCTGATATCCAAGCTTTAACCGTGTCTCTCCGCGTATCCATAATATCCGTGTACAAAAAAAAAAAGAAGAAGAAAAAAGAAATGTGGTTGTTTGATGTGCAGTGAGGCAAATATGCAAAGGTTAGTTGCTTGAGACGCTCGGGTCAGAGATGCTTGTTGACAGCAGTCAGTAGTGAAGTTTGCTTTTCAGCGGGACATCCTGGACAATTATTTTTTTATTCTACTCCCGTGTTTTCTGCTGAGAAATTATAACAGCACACGCCAGTTTCATTGTACGCAAAGCAGGATTAAGGTTGCCTTATGAATGCGGTTGGCAAATAGCTTGAATGTTGGCTAGATATTGCAGGGGTTATTTTGCACCCTCCCACTTCTCTAATAAGACTTAGAAAGAGTTAATCAGATTTTAACTTATGCTTCTGTGCTTTCTACACATTTAAAATATGTTTATTCCTGCACCCCAGACTGCCAGTAATGTTTGCAAAGAATCTCAAATTGCTTACACTGTGCTCTGAGTTGTAATACAAGCAGACCTTGGAAATAATGAAGTAAGTTAGATGCCCAATTTCGGCAGGAATGTGCCAAAGGATATTTGGGGGTTAAATCACTGACAAGGTCATTTCAGACTTGAGGAACTGAAAATTACTTGAGGCAGTCAGGCTGCAAAAATACAGTCGCCAGACATCCCCAAGGGTTCTGCTGTGATTTATAACATCCTTGTAGGAAACGATAGAAAGCGAGGCATCGTAATCAGCAACAGGTTTAAAAGAGAATTGCATGTGGTACTATAAAAGAGGAGAAATTAAATTAAAAAGTGCTTCTGACATATAACAAATGTAGGACTCTTTTTGTCCCTTAGCGCTACACTACAACTCATTGATGAGGCTTTAGCAAACACTGCTCTTTAGTTTTTACAGACTACTTTTTGTCTCTGCTTCTGTGCTCTGTGTTTACAGCTCACCAAGGCTAATCTATGCGAATATAATGTTACAAAAAGCCCAAAAATCAAGTCTTCAGAAACACTGAGTCACATTTAAAATGGGAACTAACATCACAGAGGCTAAGTTTAAACATCTGTGTGGCTTTTTTTCCCCTCCCTTCTTCTTCGCAGTCTCGACTGAGCGATTGAGTGAGCGACTGCATGGGTCGGACTGAACATGAAGAGCCTCAAAGCCAAGTTTAGAAAAACTGATGTAAGTAATGTAACATGTGCTTCTGGCTATGTATGTTTTGTACATGCAACCGTGTGTGCACATGTGCATGTCTGCATGGATGAGTCACTGTCTGTGCATGTATGTCTTGAACAGTCGGCATTGATTTTTGGCAGAATTCCTCAGTTTTTGGACTCTGCAGCAGAAGCCTGTGGCTTGTTGATATTTTGATATTTTCTGTAGAAAAAAATAAATGGGTTTAGAGAACTAAAACAAATCATGATGCCCGTGTAATCCATTTTGGAGCTCTTTATAAACATACTTGATTTCGCTTGGCATGTCATGGGATTTTAAGGGCCCAAAAAAGGATGCAGAACTATTTATTGTGGTAGCTTTTTGCTTTTTTTTACCCTGCTTGACAACGTAGAAGCTATATGCGTTTCTCTTTGAGTCACTTTGGAAACTTTTTAAATGAATCCTACAAAAACCACAGATACGTCTGACTCTGCATTGCTCCGAATGAGAATTTGATCCTGCTGACTATGAATCATTCTTTTGGGAGGAATTGCTCCAAGGTAGTTCAGTCATTTGTTCGGTCACAGTCTGAGATGCTCCACACTCACAGGAAGTTAGGCGTCTCCACAGCGTCTGACTCATCTTTTGTCACAGTGACCCTAATGACACAGAGCCAAACGGCAAGACAGGAAAGGTCTGCAGAGTTTACTGGATTTAAGGAGGGTGTGTCAGAAGTGGAGACGTTGGCAGCTGTACTGAGGAATGGTATCTAAATGAGACGCTTGGTTTATGTAAACAGTTTCCATGTGATCAAGTGTGTGGTGGGGCAGGATGGTGAGCTCTGATTTAATGGCATGCTCTGCTGAGGGAGAGGGAGAGAGACTGATCTGCAGAGGAGGAATTAGGTGAAGTACATGCACCCTTTTATTCAATTATACCCACAACATGAGCTGCAAGGCATAACACGACTCGGGATTATTGTGTAGTGGGCTAGATGTGTGCTAGTATGGAGAAAATGAAACCCCCCTCGAGATCCACACGTAAAACATCAAGGAAAACAATCAAATGTGCACTTAAAATTATTCTGGGAACAACAAAACTATCAGCAATTTATTCCTAATGTTTGATTCCATTTTTTTTAAAGCTGCATCATTGCATATAAAATCAGAATCAGAATACTTTATTGATCCCTGGGGGAAATTATTTTTTGTTACAGTGCTCCATTATAAACCAACATTAAGACAAGACAGACAATACGCTAACTAAGAATAGTACCATAAAAACACCCAGCGCGCCCCTGCGGGCGGTTTATCCTTCAAGCTCGGGTCCTCTACCAGAGGCCTGGGAGCTTGAGGGTCCTGCGCAGTATCTTAGCTGTTCCCAGGACTGCGCTCTTCTGGACAGAGATCTCCGATGTTATTCCCGGGATCTGCTGGAGCCACTCGCCTAGCTTGGGAGTCACCGCACCTAGTGCTCCGATTACCACGGGGACCACCGTTACCTTCACCCTCCACATCCTCTCGAGCTCTTCTCTGAGCCCTTGGTATTTCTCCAACTTCTCGTGTTCCTTCTTCCTGATATTGCTGTCATTCGGAACCGCTACATCGATCACTACGGCCGTCTTCTTCTGTTTGTCTACCACCACTATGTCCGGTTGGTTAGCCACCACCATTTTGTCCGTCTGTATCTGGAAGTCCCACAGGATCTTAGCTCGGTCATTCTCCACCACCCTTGGGGGCATCTCCCATTTTGACCTCGGGACTTCCAGGTTATACTCGGCACAGATGTTCCTGTACACTATGCCGGCCACTTGGTTATGGCGTTCCATGTATGCCTTGCCTGCTAGCATCTTGCACCCTGCTGTTATATATATATATATATATATATATATATATATATATATATATATATATATATATATATATATATATATATACACGCATACATACATACATACATACATACATACATACATAAGTCACTCATAAATAAATAGCTGGAAAAGAAACGTGTAGTCAAAATCAATCAAATCTTAGATAAGGTCCCCCCCTTGGAATACATTTTCTGTTTTTGTACAATAACATCAGAATATTTAACAAAACCATTAAAAATAAATGGTTGTTATTATGAATATTTTGTCAGTTAATGGTTCCCAAAGTCTGGTGCTTTTTAATTTGAGTTATTTTTTTCAAGCATTTTGAGCCTTCATAACTTTTTAGGTACACCGCTGAAAGGTTTGTCAGAATGGAAATCAATTTTACACCTACTCTCGAAACCCTAAATCACAATTATTCAGCTAAATTTTTTTTTCCTGCAAGCGACATTGAGCATACATTATAGTTTCAGTAGCAAGCCTGCACCGAATTAGCATCTGTGATAGAAAGTAACAGAAAGAAGCATTGGTACCCTGGATTTTTGCTTTGTTTTCTGATAATTAACTGACGAAAACATCAAAATACCTAAGTGATTTTGGGTAAACCTTTAAAGTGTCACACCACCATGTGGGCTGGTCTTAGCACGTGCTGATTTCTCACAAAAATGACCCAGTTTTCTCTGTTTTGTCTCTACTGCCGAATATCAGTAAATTATTGCAAATTCATTCATTTATGTGGGAGGAGTACAATAGTGTCAATTGTTCTTGAAAATGTGGAGTCCAGCACTGGGCTCCAAGGTCAAACAGCTCCTTCACAGTGCGTGTAATGGATGGTGTCTGCGTCACCTTTGCCAGGTGTTTTCCTGTCTAAGCCCCTGTTATATCAGTAGCAGTTGCAAATTGTTCGAGATGCTTTTACAGTGAAATGCCCATCCTCACTAAAATAGCCAGTCGTAGGTGGAATGAGAGAGGAAAGAGAGAGCTGTGGATGTGAGCGTTGCTTAGAAACAGAACCGATGCTGTTTGCTGTCATGCATGCCTTTGCAGACCTGCCACCCACATACAGTACACTATTGCACTTTTGATTGCTTGGACAATTCATTGGTTTGTCTCCTACTTTATGTAATTGGTCCCCATTTTTGTATTTGTAGTTTGATGTTTGGACCTGCACTTCTGTGCCATGCATAAGTCATAGACAGTCTTTTGATAATAGCTGTCTCTCTTGTAAAATTCCATGTCAAATTGACTATATTCAGGCAATGTTTTGCTGTAAAGTAGGCCATATTTTTAAATAATTTAATAACCTCATTGATCTCCCTGCAAAAGTGTCTGTTTCTTTATGGTACACGTTCCTCACCATCAGTCAGTATAACACCCTCAGTGTGTCTTGTATTGATTTTACTATATTCAGAAAAACAGTTTCTGTCTTACTGGCTGCTTGAAAAGTACAGTAGCCAACATTTTTTTTTCTAAAATGTTAGATTTTTTTTCACCATTTAATTAAGAACAGATGCTTAAAAGAAGCTTACTTAATTTTTTATTTTAAAAGCAAGAAACTTTCAGTAAAGCACACACTTGTTTTTATGCTGTAGAAAACTGGTTGAAACAGTACCAGGACTTCAGTCCACACAGAGTGATAAAACCTACTGGTCGTGATTAGGATATGCGGCACCAAAGTTTCACAGGCTGCTGTGTTTACCTTAGCCTATAGTCATTCCATTGCTTTTTACAGAAACCCTTAACAGCCATTAGTACTATTTCAGTCTGGCAGTGACAGATGCTCAGGAATGTCTCCCTGAAAAACAGAGGCTCCTTTAAAAGAGAAAATCAAAAAACAATAGTAACAGAAAGTTTATAAATAGCTTTTTTATGACATTAAGGTATTTCCAGACAATGTGCAATGGAAACTGTGGTTCAGTGTCAAATCTTAAATAAATGCTTCACTTTAACGATCCTTCTCCAGCTCAGCCAAACAAGCCTACAACACGAGGCTTAACAGGAAAAGACCAGCCTGTGTTAATGTCACAGTGTGATTTATGAGCTATAGAAGGTCAATGATAACACATTGAATACATGTTTTTTTCCAGTTTGAGAAGGGTTCATGATGAAAATTTATTCAAGCCGTAGCGTAGCTGTATATGACCTGTAAACTTTGTAATGACACATTTTATTCACATAAGGAAAAGCACGTGAAACAGATTACTTTACCAAAATTAAACTTCTATTTAAAACCAGGAAAACACCCTTTTCGTGTCTTTAATGCCACGTCTCCCACTCAGTTTTGTTCTAACCATTGCATTGTTAGAAACTGGGGTCATTTATTTTGAATATTTACTGGATTGCACTCTGCTTTTTTCTGACGTCCTGTCCTCCTTACCGTCATAATAATAATAATAATAATAATAATAATGAAACTTGCTATTACTATTAAAGTTACTATTAACTATATATAACTGCTCAAACAAGTGAAGAAGTGGAAAAAAAGAATGCATTCAAATGCTATGCTCTCAAGCTGTTTCATGTGTTGTTTCACATGATATCTGGATTGGGGCAATAAACTTATTTGTTTCTTTCTCACCAACTGTATCTACAGAGAGGAGAGAATTTGAATGTTCAAAATAGGCTTTCACTTGAGAGAAAGCTGTGCTTTTTCCTATTATTTCTGGCTATTTTATATACAAAATTGTATTTTATAAACAAATTAAACCCCATTTAAAAAAAGCTAAGTAATTTGTATCAATAAGTGAAACCCTTTTATGCTACTCTTCCTTCTTCTCATGCTTACTTGCAGAAATTGTGCAAATGTGACATGCAGAATTTTCCATTTAGTGCAGCATAACAACTAGAAGTGTAATCTTAAAGTTTAATATTTAAACCTAGTATACAGTAACACTAATATGTTTATATGACATAACACCTGATCACCCTTTACACTCCCTTTTTGCCAGTTGCCCCTGCACAACTTAATCTGCGATAAAGACACGGACACAAACACTTTGCATGAATAGTGAATATTAAATGTGTTTATCATGGGAGTTACGTTCTAAAAATAACCTGCGATAGGTGAAATCCGCGAAGTACCCAGCTTTATTTTTTACAATTATTATAGATGTTTTAAGGCTTTAAAACCCCTCACTACACACTTTATACACTTTTCTCAGACAGGCACGAACATTTTCACACTTTTCTCTCTTGTTTAAACATTCTCAAAGTTCAAACCTTTGTAGAAAAATAAGTCCAGTATTATAGAATGAAACCAAAGATCAAACCTTGTTTTCAGGTCCAAAACATGGGAATACAGCAGCTGTGAGAGAATTCAACATTAATGAATCAATGGTACGGAAGTAGAGGAAGCAAGTTGAGTAACGTTTGACTTATCTGACGGATAAGTCAAACGGACGGATTTGATTCGCGTCTTATAATCCAGTGCTCCTTATGGTGCGAAAAATACGGTAACTTTACCTTCCTTTAGCATGTCCAGAAGTCCAACTTTTTGTGCGATGGTTAGCATCTTCATCTGCCTTTTGGGTGCTACCGCAGGCGCCTTTGACGGTGCAAAACGTTTTGTGGACATTTTTGTGTTTGTTGGGGAGAAAACTTACAAACATACGCTACAGCACTTCAGAGTCACACTGCTAGCGATCGAAGATTTATGTAAATTTGACAAGCTGAATGCATTCTGTGCTGTACAGGAGACATGGCACAGGATTGATTGGCAATGGTCTACAGACAATCAGGACGCAGAACACAACATGCTGTTTTTACAAAAAAAAGCATGCAAAATTGCACACACAAAAAAAAATTCTGCGAAACAGCAAGGCTGCAAAAGGTGAACTGCATTATAGCGAGGGACCAGTGTATAGTGTGATCTTTCTTTGACCTTGTGTTTACTTGAATAAAAAGTTAACAGTTTTGATGACGTCAAACTTGGCACGAATAGTTAAAACACCTCTGTCTTTGTGGTGTGTTGCTTTAATGTTTAGGCTGCTGTGGCAGGGTGTGTCACCTTCAGGCTTAAGTGTGATTATTTGTGAAAGAGAAGATGGGAAGAAGCCATTGGGGTTAATTGATCAGTTTTTAACCACACAGGAAAAAACCATTGCCCCTGTGTGATAGGATTTTTTATTTTTTTTTTGCCATCCTTGTGCTATATAGACTCACTGAAACAGTGGGTATAGAGCCCAGACATTGTAATTGGTTACTAATGCAGCTAAAATCTGATATTGTGGCATATAAAACTGTTTGAGTGAAATGTCACCTCTATCATAAGTCAACATTTGCCATTTTCCACTATGGCTTTACTAAACTGGCGTCATCATCTCTATTATCCATGACAGAAACCAGGGCTTTCTTTCCCCATTATGTTTAGCAAATCCAGTATCATTTACTTGAATTATTTTACAGCATGTAACAACAGGTTTGATGAAATAATAGACATGAATGTAGAAACCAGCTCAAAACTGTACAGCCAGGCACACTCAGCAGAATATGCAGGCAGGTTAAGTAGATCAGCTTCCTCAAATGCTGCGCTGTGAATGCACTGTGAGGCTGAGTAGTGTGAAAATGCCTCCTACGCTTGAGGTGATCATGCATTTCCAAGTTTAATATTAAACAGCGTTAATGCTGTACAAAGAATTGACTGCGAACACAGCTAAATGTGTGATTTTTGTCACAGATTATACAGCAGCGATAATAACATGGGTTTTTCTGCACTGGGGTCATCATGGCTGAGCTGTGCTCTGTCTTTTGACACAAATTCAGTGCATACCAATGCTTGATATAGAGGGAGTGGTGCCATTTTTGCTTTATCAGAATCTGCGAGCAGGTGTGCAGTTATGCAAGGTCAGTGAATCAGAAGAATTTCTCTTTACTGTTAAATGGAGAAATATCACAATAACTATGTTTGTAGCTGTAAGCTTGTCTGCTAGACTTTGTGTCTGCCTTGTAGTCCTTGTGCCTGAGCATCTCTTTGGACTATGCTACTGACATTTTGGAATTTATGGATCATTTCAGCTAAGCCTATTTACCCAAACAACCAGTATAATGAGGGTGCGTGCGTGTGTGTGTGTGTGTGTTGGAGAGAGACTTGTGTTTAAGAAAAGCAGACGGTGTAATCTGGTTTCTGGGAATGAGTTTGGCAAATAGCCACAGTGAGATTTAAAGCATTCTGCTTCAGCCATGTCTGAACAGTCAGCTTTCAAAAACTGTGCATTGGCAGTGTTATTAAAAAATATTTTAACTGTCTTGTTAAAATGAATTAAAACATAATTTAATTTAATTTAAGTTCAGTTAGGTCAATGTTACTTTATTTAAACATGTAAAAAAAACCAAAAAACTGAAGCCCAAAACCTTCTTTAAAGTAAGGTACCCTAAGGATGTAAACGCCTTTCAGTTTATTAATAACCAGCTTTGCAATGTAATATTAATGTACTTTTAATTAATTTAAATCTAAGCTGAACTGTCGAAGATTAATTAAGTGTAGAATATAGGCCAATGCTCAGAACCATATGTGGTAACACTTCTATCATATGTTACATATAATCTGTATATTTAATACATGTGTTATATATTGTGTTGAAATAATGTGTTGGCAAGTATTATCTTAGTTCTGTATTAGTGTAGATGAATATGGAAGTACTCAATATGGGAGTATTGCAAAATCACATTTGAATTTCTCCACCCATACCAATAGTAAGCTTTCCTTACTGTGTGTTTAATATGATTGTTTCGTGCAAGTCTGTTTTCTCTTTAACTAAGCTTAAACTATGTACTGTTTTTTGGATTTAAATATTTTGTGTAGAAAGCAGCCTTTTGGCTTTTAATTTGGAAGAGAACAAGTATTTAATTCCAGCACTGAGTAGCTTCTTTCAGTTCTTGGTCGTGCAAACACTTTTTGGTTGATAACAGAAATAATTGAGATTTCAGAACACCTCCCAAATGCTACTACAGTATAATACATAGTTACAGTGATATGATATGAACACTATTCTAAAAACATGTACACTCTAACTAATGTCACAGTTAAAAACTGTCAGTACACACGGTTACATTTACAAGGTTTTAACTGTTATTTTACAGCGTACCTATTCAAATCTATGGCAACAGATTCTTACTATAAAAAAGTAGTACTTTGCTCTAGAATATAGACTTTACAGTCTAATACTCTCAGCTTTGTTGCTGTTGTAAAAATAAAATTACAGTATTCCTGCTGTAAACTCTGAAGCTACTGCAAACACAGTAGGAATTGGCAGTGCTTGATCAAAACTGTTACTGTTAAATTAGCATTAGAAAAGTACATTTTTGTAGTCACTTTCCTGAGTGTTACAATGTCACTTATTATCTATTGTATCTACCATAACCACATATCAAAAAAACAACTTGCATAAAAATACTCGATGTACATGGCATATGCACAACAGAAATATAATTGAACGCAGCATTGGGTTGTTGTATAAAAAGTGCCTATCACGTCTATTGTGCACCAGGTAATCTACACAATTTCCCTGTTAAACTGTAAATTACAGGCAGCTAGATTTGATAGCTTTTCACTTTCATTTTACACTCTGTCTATTGTAATCTGTAATCTAAAACAACCGTTTTAGCACAGTTAGCTTGTTTACTGGTGTACTGTCCAAGAAATCGTCTTTGTTCTAGTTGGCCTATTTCCTGCACTGCAGAGTTATGATAATGCTGCTGTTTTAACAAACATCCTGAAGACAGCTGCTGGCCAGTCTGGTTGCCTATTACTAGCTAAACCTTAACACTCTTTTTAGAAACCGTTTTGATGGTTTCTAAGAACAGTGTTTCCATCAGTTTTAAAGCTTGGAAAAGAAAGAAACTATTGTATTATATGGCATTAAAAGTTACAGTAGCATACTGTCAGTATTGTTTCTTCCTCAAAGGCATTCTTTTAATTATTTAACCTTTCACCAAAACAGCGTAATTTTCTTTTTACAGTGTCATGTAACATGTAGCATACTTTTTCTTGATTGTGTCAATAGTTTGAGAAATCTTCACTGACTCTCGTGTGCTTCGACCTTTTGAGGCCGCATTAACAGCTTGGTCCCTGCGGTTTGAGCAAAGCTTCTATAAATGAGTTACCTTGCTTTAGCTGTTATCTGACTCTCAGCGTCTTACTACCCTCCCCCAAGCACATTTTCACAAGCTGGACAGTTGTGGACTGAGATGCAGACACATACTTACACACACACTGATTGACTGCATGTTATTGTCTGTGTATTCAATTATTGTTGACAGTGGTCCTGGTGTTATATCCTCTTCCAGCCCTTCAAACTGCCAGACTGCTTAAACCTGCTCCCCCAGCTGCTGGACTAAGCAGGATTACTCAAGGCTTACACACTCACACACATTCAAACACATGCATATATTCACATTCATGCGCAAAGACCACTATCAGACACACACATACCCATGCCTTATCATCCAGCCTCTCTGTGTCTAATTCATGTGTGGATTATGCGGTCTCCTCTCACTTGGCACAGCTGTTCCATAGCATAAATTTAACGGAGCTGCTAGAATCTAAACTGTACACGTAGCTTTTGCTGTATTTTTGCCATATTCAGAATATGTAGCGTCTGTATGTGGTTGTGCAAAAACGGGAGGAATGGATGTCCATTTCATCAGTCCTTATCAGGAGTGATGAAATGTGTCCACTGTGTTAACTGGTGCAACAATGCAATCATAATCACATGCTGATCATCTGAAAACATTTATAAAAGAATGCCTTTTGCACTGGGTGGTTAAACATTGAACCAAAAGAATTTACTGGGTTATAAATGCAGAACATCAAGGAAAATCTTAGAAAAACATTACATTCTATTTTTCCCCCCTGTAAATATGTAATGGTGATTATAGGTTCAAAACACTTGCCATATAGTCACAGGAGCTTTAGAAACCTGGTACGGCTCACCAGCATGAACAATGAAATGGAGCTAAAAGCTTTCATCACTTAACCATTTAATTGATTGAAAATTGGTCATCTAGCTGGATAGTGAGCCTTTGAGATGCATGTTTAGTATACCAGTATTGGTTCTTTATAGGCTGGAGTTAGTCAACTGCTGACAGCACTTGCAATGCTCTCATCATTCCAGATTTACTCCACAAGAATATTAAAGAATACAGCCTTGAACTAGTTTCAATTAATCCAAGGAAAGGCAGAAGAAAATAGCTTAGGGTCTGCTTAAACATGGATCCAATTAAAACAGGACTTTCCCATGGGATCCCTTTATTTCTTATCGCCTGTGCACATGAACTGCAGACACACTGCTAGAAAACCTGCTCGTCAGCAAATACATGAAACGCAGAGCGTGTAAAGAAGAGCCGGGTATGACGAACCTGGTGCCTGCATGTGTTTGCATGCTCATTTATGTGTGGGTGTATGTTTGTGCATGGGCTAGTTTGTTGTCTCATGTGGGTGTGAAGACATCAGTGGTGATGTATGGTTAGCCTGTTGGCTGCCTTGTGTGAGTATTGATGTAATCATGTCTGAGAGAAAGGACATTTATCAGACTGGGTTTAGGAAAAAGCATGTGTTACATCCAGCATAGCATGACTGCACTACATGTAGATGAAGTAATGAAGTAAGTAAGACCCAACAAATCACTGATAAAAATGGCGGAACCTTTAAAACAGACAGAAACCGATAAAGTGAGTGAAAGGAGTTCAGTTAATGGGGAGTAGGGAATGAATACTGCGATGAAGTCATCCTGAGCAAAATGTGACAAAAAGATGATATTACAAGAGCAAAGAAATAGTGATTGTAAATGATGAGGAAAGGATGAAAGTGTGTAAGAAAAAGCCTATTTCTCTGAGAAGGGTACTTAGGCTCCCTGCCCCCAGTTCAGTTCAGACGGGTTGTTTAGTTTGGCCTTCTCTGAACAACTGGAACAATGTTCATGCTAGGAGATGGATGGAGGGAGGGTTAGACACAGTTCATCTGAAAAAACTGAGACTTTCCTTTTTAAGAGACTTTTGGCATTGTACTTCTGAGAACAGTTTGCGAGACGTGTTTCTTGTTCTGTGTAGTGGTTTAAAATTAAGTGAAGCAACAGACAGGTTTATGTATAAGATTGGCGCAAAGAGTTCTAGCTTTTAGCTCAACACAATGTCTATTTTAAAAAAATAAACAAAAAAACCCCCAAAACTTGATACACATGCGAGTCTACAGTTGAGTGTGTTTAAACTGGCTCCTATCTTGACTGAAGTGGAACTGTGTATTTTTTTTATACTCCCTCAACTTTATGAGCAGCCCTCTAGTGTAATGAGGCTGGTCGCTTTCCAAGTCTAGCAGTGTTTATTTATAGGGCAGGAAAAGCTATTTGTGTCAGGAGGAAGTGTTGTACGAGAACTATTTTTTAACTGGAGGTCCCCTTGCACACACAAAGCCCCCATGCTGGACATCCTATGCAGTCCTTTGGCTTTAAAATTGATTCGAAGTAGTGTATTTTATTGAAAAAAAAAATTGTTAATGGGTTTCAAGTGATCTACTGCCTGTTTATAGTCTAAGGAGGTTGCAGTCTGTAATACAGTTGGTTCATTAAAGCTTTAGCTTGTACACAATTAGCTGATCCTTGTATTCACAGCAGATGTGAATGAGCACATAGTTACAGTGGGCTTTGCTCAACAGTTGGTCTTATTGTTCCTGTAACTGCACAAGTTGTTTATGACAGGAGCACAATTAAAGCTATAAAAGCAGAGGCAATTAAGAAGGTTAACTAATTTGTGTTGTTAATTTGTGTGTGTGTTTTAATAAGACAGCGCTTAGTGATGAAGTGAAAAGAATGGAGGGATTTTATGGATGTGCTCACAGTTTTGTTTTTTGTTTAGTTTTTTTTCCTGTCTTTATGTGTACTGCAGTGTTGGCTAGTAGAGCAGGGCGATATGGCCAAAAATATTTATCACGATATATATTTGAAAATTTGCGATAACGATATAACCGACGATATAATTGATGCGAGACAAAATACAACTCCACAACATTACTAGCGCAAAAAGACAACCTTCCATTTATTTTCACTTAAACAAGAAGCTGGTTTTTATGTACATTAAAGCTTTATAAAAATGTAACAGTGCAAATGCAAATTCCTTGCTGAAAGTTTAACCAAAAGGCATTTCCAGTAGAAATGGGCTGACATATCCTGAGCATAACCATGTATAATATCCACTGAAGTTAAAAAGAGGTGCAGTACGCATTTTTCGGACCATAAGGTGCACGGGATTATAAGGCACATTAAGCGAAACAAAGCAGTCAGATAAATCAAACTTTATTAAACTCATTCTTCTTGCTTCCTCCACTTCTGTACCATTGATTCATTAATGTTGAATTCTCTGGCAGCTGCTCTATTCCCATGTTGTTGCAGTATAGTAATGACTAACCTCGTATTGTGGATGGATTATCTCAGTTGTTCTCCTGACTGAAGTTTGGTCCGTTTACAGCATCCTGCCATGCGATTGCATTTGTTTCTAACCATGAAGAACCTTCACGTTAACTTTTATAAGTGGAAAAGTGTTAGTGTTCGTCCTCCAGCTTCACTGTTTATGTTATGCTAACATAGCTGTGTCGCTAGCGATCACGTAGCACATCATTATATACCAGCTAGCCCAACTTCAGTAACCCTACAAACGTCACTGCTGTTTAGTTTCCTGTCTTCATTTATGTTGGAAGTGATAGCAGAGCTGTACGTTTGATTTTTTTCAGAAATCTCTCAGTCAGAACATGCAATATCATGCTAAGGTAACTAGCGAAACTAGCGAGCTAACTTCCGCTAGCTTCCTGCTAACTTCTAACTCCGTTAAATGTAATAACTTTTGTTTTCATGGATGCCTGGAAGTTAAACTTTATAGTTACACCTGGTAAAGCAGCAATGCTGATCGTTTTATTAAAGATGAAAGAATTTAGACAGTTTTTAACTCTAAGTGATGCTGCAGTGTTGTTTGACCTGAAGTATACGGAGTTTAGGACCCAGATCACTCCCAGATTTAAGAGCATCTTAGTCCGACAAATACGACAATAACAATGGCCGCTTGCATGTTCTGCAAAAAAATGTGCTTTGTTGTGTATCTGACGGACAAACACCAAACCAGTTCCACATCACGGAAGTTGCACCATTTTTACAAACCAATTCTGGTTCATCTGTTTCACTCAACAATCGGCCATGTGCGTATGAAAACAAAGGCACTGCGCATGCGCGTTTTACTCCCATTCTATCGCGATATTTCATTTTCCTATCGTTGCCTAACATTATACCGGTATTACCGTGAACGGTATAATATGGCCCAGCCCTATTGGCTAGTGATTTTAAAAAAACTGGGAAAGATGGAAAGAAAAGCAAACATGTCAACCATTGTCATGTCTTGTTTTAACACAAGTCAGCTACTTTAGCTACTTCCCTCTGATTAACAAAAAGTTATGCAGTAAAACACAATGCAAAGAACAGAGCATTCACTACTTACTGTGGAAATTTAATGACTTCTATGACTGAAACGGAAATGTACTAAAATGCTGGAAATATAACAGTGAGGCAGGCCAACATAGTCATGCAGATGTAATGCATTTGAAATGTATGTTTGGTCACTGAATACAAGACAGATATTCTGCATGGCAGTGTTGGTTTTTGGGTACGTTGGCACAAATTAATAAATAAATCATCTTCATTGGCCGACATCAGGTGTTAATGAGAGCACCATTTAACTAAGTTCACTATTTTTATACAATGGAGTCTATTTACAGGTCATGGTGAATATTGTATACGTTTGGGGGAAGGAAGTTGTGTAATCTTTTTGTTGCGTCAGAGGGAGCTGATGAGTCTGATAAATTGATGTAAGTAATCCATTAAATAAGCATGGGTAGGTTCAACATATTAAAGAAAATCTCTAGGTCATTGTTTTTGTTGGCTTCTGACCACTTTAGTCACCACCACTAGTGTAATACACCCAAATCTGTGATGCAACTATTAGCGGTTGAGTTGTAGTGTGAGGTCCAGGTTTGAACAAGAAAGAAGACCTCGTGTTTTCTGTTCGTTTCTTTAGTTTGTATTCTAATTCTCCAAAAACTGTCCACCAGGAATTGGACAGTATTATAGATATACTATAGTGAATCTTGTAGTCTTTGTAACTACACAGCTAACTAATGTTAGTTAACGGTCAGTAGTAAAGTATGTCAGGCAGTTTTTCACAGTCACCTGTGAAGCAAGCTGGCTGAGTGCTCACTTACAAGTATTTATTTATTTATTTATTTATTTATTTATTTATTTTTCAACAAAAATGTGTCTGCTAGGGCTGGGCCATATCATACCGTTCACAGTAATACCGGTATAATGTTGGGCAACGATAAGAAAATAAAATCTCACAATAGAATATGGGTAAAATGCGCATGTGCAGTGCCTTTTATTTTCATACGCACATGGCGGAAAAAGCATGGCGGAGAATGAGAAGGGCGAAAGCCGATCGTTGAATGAAATGGATGAACCAGAATTGGTGTGTAAAAATGCTGCAACTTCAGTGGTGTGGAACTGGTTTAGCTTTCGTCCGTCAGATACACAACAAAGTACTATTTTTGGTAGAGCATGCTAGCCGGCCGTCATTATTACCATGTTTTTTGGAAAATACGGCACACCTAAAATCAATCCTTTGATTTTTCTGAAAATCGACAGTGCCCCTTATAATCCTGTGTGCCTTATGTATGAATTCTAGTTGTGTTTACTGACCTCGAAATGATTTTATGTCGTACACGGCGCTCAAAAATCTGTCAAATGTTTTAGTATGACTTTGCTAAGCTACGAACCCGCACTGCTTGATGGATTGTCGGAGCATTACGGCTATCGTAGGCAGGAGCCTCGCTGAGTGATACATACTGTGCTTCAACATAATATTACGGTATTGTATGTGTATAACTCAAGTTATGTGGATATTATACATGGTTATGCTGAGGATATGTCGGCCAATTTCCACTGGAAATGCCTTTTGGTTTAACTGTCAGCAAGGAATTTGCATTTGCACTGTAAACTTTTTATATAACTTTAATGCACATAAAAAAACAGCTGCTTGTTTAAGTGAAAATACATTGATGGGGTTTTTTGCACTAATAAAGTTGTGGAGTTGTAAAGTATTTTGTCTAGTGTGTCTTTTATATTTATGTGTGTGTGTGTGTGTGTGTGTGTGTATATATATATATATATGGATAGCGTAGTGGTTAAACTACACGCCTTTGGAACAGAGGATCGCAAGTTCGATTCCTGCCTGGGGCGTCTGTATCCAGTAAGGGTCCTAAGGCTAGACCCCCTATGCTAAGCAAGCCTACCGCAGACATGAGCGAGACAGATAAATATGAAGGCATGCCGGCTCGGACGTCGCCCGGATCAACAAGGTCCGCGTCAGGTGTTGAGGAACCAGGGCACCCTGACGAAAAGTGGGCTACTGGAACAAGAAGGCATCGGTGGGCAAGGGACGAAAACAGGGCGTTGTTGGAATGCTACTACGGACCTATGGATTCTTCGATACCCAACATCCACAATGACGGCGAAACAACTAGTAGCTCAGTGTTCCAACATTCGAAAGAAGGGACTGCTCTCACAGCTAGAGATTGACGAGGTACAACACAAATGCTACGGCAAGGAGGAGTCAGGACGCCAGGTCAGGGGGGAGATATCATCACCCCCACCCGAGATTGGGTACATAGCCCCAAGTGCGATAGGAGAAGGATCGTTGAGTGCGAGAGGAACTGACCTGAAAAATAGGATCATGGCCAAGCTTGAAACCTGGATCCCCCGTAGCCGGTTACCAAGATTACGTGAAGTACCCTCAGAAGGTCTGCTAGATGATGTTAATGCAGCACTACGGACAATACCTACAACCACGGTTACCGACACTAACAAGCTGATCTACAATACGGCAGCAGTGATCAGTGAGATGCTTGGCTACAAGTTGAACAGCCACAAGGGGCAGTACCCTCCATGGAGAAGGAGGCTAGAGGGCAAGATCAAAGTAGCACGGAGGGAGGTTAGCCAACTAACGGAGTTGCAGAAAGGTGCGACAAATAAGGTGCCTAAGAAATACAGCAAGCTGTCCATACCTGAGGCCTTGGAAACTGCCAAGCAAAGACTCACAGCCTTGGCCAGCCGCTTGAGGAGGTACACCAGAGAGATAGAAGGCAGGAGAATAAACCAGCTGTTCTCCACAGAACCAGCAAAGGTGTACTCTCAGTGGCAAGGGAACAATAAGAGAACAGCACCACCAAGGCTGGAGACAGAAAAATACTGGAAGAGCATATGGGAGAAGGATGCAACCCATAACGGCAATGCTCAGTGGCTAGAGGATCTGAGGGCAGACCACAGCGACCTCCCTGAACAGGGTCCAGTAACCATCACAGTGGCAGATATCCAAGAAAGGGTCTCCAGTATGAAGAGTTGGACAGCACCAGGGCCCGACATGGTTCACACCTACTGGCTGAAGAAGCTGACTGCACTCCACGAGCGTCTGGCAGCACAAATGAACCAGCTGCTAGTTAACGAAAGACACCCGGAATGGCTAACTGAAGGCCGGACGGTCCTGATCCCCAAGGACCCCAAGAAGGGACCGGTCCCCTCCAACTACCGACCAATAACCTGCCTCAGTACTACATGGAAGCTCCTGTCAGGCATCATATCGGCTAAGATGAACAGGCACATGGGTCAATACATGAGCGGGACACAGAAAGGAATTGGCAAGAATACCAGAGGCGCAAAACACCAGCTACTGGTAGACAGAACAATCAGCCGAGACTGCAAGACCAGACTGACCAACCTGTGCACTGCCTGGATTGATTACAAGAAGGCCTATGACTCAATGCCCCACAGCTGGATACTGGAATGCTTAGAATTGTACAAGATCAATGGGACCCTAAGAGCCTTCATCAGGAACTCAATGGGGATGTGGCGTACAACACTAGAGGCCAACTCCAAGCCCATAGCACAAGTCACCATCAAGTGCGGGATCTACCAAGGAGATGCTCTGTCCCCACTGCTGTTCTGCATAGGCCTGAACCCCCTCAGTGAGATCATTAACAAGACTGGCTACGGATACCGACTACGGAACGGAGCAGTTGTCAGCCACCTCCTGTACATGGATGACATCAAGCTGTATGCCAAGAGTGAACGAGACATCGATTCACTGATCCACACTACCAGGCTATACAGCAATGACATTGGAATGTCGTTCGGACTGGAGAAGTGTAGTCGGATGGTAACAAAGAGAGGGAAGGTAGTCAGAACTGAGGGGATTGAACTACCAGAAGGCAACATTGCAGACATAGAGGACAGTTACAAGTACTTGGGGATCCCGCAGGCAAATGGGAACCATGAAGAGGCCGCTAGAAAGGCTGCAACCACCAAGTACCTGCAGAGGGTCAGGCAAGTCCTGAGGAGTCAGCTGAATGGTAAGAACAAGATCCGGGCCATCAACACATACGCCCTGCCCGTGATCAGATACCCTGCTGGGGTAATAAGCTGGCCAAAGGAGGAGATAGAAACCACTGACATAAAGACAAGAAAGCTCCTTACCATGCATGGAGGGTTTCACCCCAAGTCCAGCACCCTGAGGCTGTACGATAAGCGGAAGGAAGGGGGCCGGGGACTGGTGAGTGTCAGCACCACAGTCCAGGATGAGACAAGGAACATCCAAGAATACATTGGGAAGATGGCCCCAACTGACCGAGTGCTCAGTGAATACCTCAGGCAGCAGAAACCCAAGAAAGAGGAGGGAGACGAGGAACCATCATGGAAGGACAGGCCCCTGCACGGTATGTACCACCGGCAGATAGAGGAGGTGGCTGATATCCAGAAATCCTACCAGTGGCTGGACAAAGCTGGACTGAAAGACAGCACAGAGGCACTAATCATGGCAGCACAAGAACAAGCTCTGAGCACAAGATCCATAGAGGCTGGGGTCTATCACACCAGGCAAGACCCCAGGTGCAGGCTGTGTAAAGATGCCCCAGAGACAATCCAGCACATAACAGCAGGGTGCAAGATGCTAGCAGGCAAGGCATACATGGAACGCCATAACCAAGTGGCCGGCATAGTGTACAGGAACATCTGTGCCGAGTATAACCTGGAAGTCCCGAGGTCAAAATGGGAGATGCCCCCAAGGGTGGTGGAGAATGACCGAGCTAAGATCCTGTGGGACTTCCAGATACAGACGGACAAAATGGTGGTGGCTAACCAACCGGACATAGTGGTGGTAGACAAACAGAAGAAGGCGGCCGTAGTGATCGATGTAGCGGTTCCGAATGACAGCAATATCAGGAAGAAGGAACACGAGAAGCTGGAGAAATACCAAGGGCTCAGAGAAGAGCTCGAGAGGATGTGGAGGGTGAAGGTAACGGTGGTCCCCGTGGTAATCGGAGCACTAGGTGCGGTGACTCCCAAGCTAGGCGAGTGGCTCCAGCAGATCCCGGGAACAACATCGGAAATCTCTGTCCAGAAGAGCGCAGTCCTGGGAACAGCTAAGATACTGCGCAGGACCCTCAAGCTCCCAGGCCTCTGGTAGAGGACCCGAGCTTGAAGGATAAACCGCCCGCAGGGGCGTGCTGGGTGTTTTTTTTATATATGTATGTATGTATGTATGTATGTATCATTATCGCAAATTTTCAAGTGTATATCGTGATAAATATTTTTGGTCATATCACCCTGCTCTAGTGTCTACCAGTTTGTGTTTTGTCCTCATCTCTATATACTCCCCCACCACCCCGAGCTGGACCAGGCAGGCAGCTGCCCCACCCTAAGCGTGGTTCTGCTAGAGGTTTCTTCCTGTTAAAAGGAAGTTTTCTCCTTCCCACCATCGCCAAGTGCTTGCTCACAGGGGATCGTCTGATTGTTTGGGTTTTCTCTCTAATATTATATGTTCTCTACTTGGTAATATAAAGCACCTCAAGGCAACTGTTGGTGTAAATTGGCACTATATTAATAAAAATGGAATATAATTGAATAAAAGTTTTTCATCGAACCATTTAAATGGGAATGAAAGACATCTTTTCACTTGCTCCTGCCCACTGCTGATTTGGTGATCCCTGCAGCAGAGCTGAGTCTATATAACATTTTAAAGCTTAGGTTACTAATTAATTTGCATATTAGGATTGGTAATAGAAAATATAAGTCTAATAAATTATGCTTCTATGGATTAAGATAGAAGCATAAAAAGTAATTACATGAGCTTTTTTGTGCTGATCTCTCTCCTGATGGTCCAGTGCACAAAACATGTTATGTTGGGCACTACAGCATGCTCTAGTTTTAGAGCGGAATATCTTTTGTAAAGAAAGGGTGGTGCTAAATGTTGCTGGAGATTTATAAACAAGAGCGTTAAACTAGAAAATACTCTCATGATGTAAATTTGTCTGATTATCTAAACGTGCGGCCCACATTCGGCAGTGTTGTGAAATATGTGGCAGCATCTTTCCTTACAAAAGCAACCATCTGGTCTTTGTTTGACAGTTCTATGCTAACCCTTTCTATTCTTGCTTTCAGAGTCTATTAAACCATTGTGATGTGTATGTGTGGACTTGTGCTTGTGTGTTTTTGCACTACAGAGGGCAGTAAGCAGTTTCAGCTGTGGCCTTAGAGAAAGGATGTATTGTCTGAGGACATTTGAGGATCTGTTTTGTTACAGATAAGGGGTTTGAAGTTAACGTCCACAGCTTGATCAAAGGGCAGAGATATTGTTGATGCACCAATCTCTGTATTTTCTTCTGCTTCTTTTCCTTTTATTTTGTACACTGTTCTTTCTTACATCCTCTTGACCACTTCCTGTATGTCCTGCCTTCTTCTGAATCTCAACTGTTCTCAAGCTGAAAATACCCTTTCTTGTATAGATGTGTTTTTCCCCACTGCAGTTAAACCTTGTTGTATCTGTGTCTGACCTACTTTTAATGTGAGTAAAGCTAAAAAGATTCTATCTCCAGTAAACATAATGAAGATAAATGTAGGTGAGTTAACTGGTGCAAGTTTCAAATCGAGTAGTGTAGTGTGTGTGTGACTAAATAAATTTACCTGTCTGGCACAGTGTTTCTTTTTTTTAAATTCTAATGTCTAGTTTTTTATCTTGTCTGTTACCTACTTATACAGACACAGATGTTGCTTTTTATGAGTTTTCCTTGTATGACTCCCTAATCCTTGACAGGACATCTGGCAAAGCAATTGTTGTATTTCAATGAAATTTACCATGGATATACATTAGAATTCCTGGGAAAAGTTTTGCATAGATCTGTTGAACAACAGCGTCTCAGATGCCTTCTGGTGTTTCTGATTCTTGGGTCAATCTTAACCAGCTGGCTCAGAGAAGTTGATGTCCTGTTCTCTTTTTTTTTTTTTTTTTTTTTTTTTTTTTTTTTTTTTTTTTTTTGGTTGAGTGATTTAGAGCATATTGAAAGTAAACAGAACTACATGAAAAGTGAAAGTAGAACAAACACCTTTTCATTCCTAGATCAACATGAATGTCATTTGAGGGTAATACTATTGGGTTTCCGAAAGTAAATGTTTATGTGTTAAACTACATCTGCTCTTAGCAGTGCAACTCTACAAACATACAGAATCTGATGTAGGAATTACTACTTCCTGATATTAGTTTATTTTTCCTTCTGAGAACTAAGAAGGGAAAACACAAATTGTTTATGCACAGATCTTTAGGTTAACAAACAGGCACACAAACACACACACAACCGATAGGCATCTGTTTGCTATTTACTTTAGAAGGGCAGAGGAGTTTCAGAGCTTGACAGAGAAATGTATACCTGTGAAACACATGTAGAAAAAGAGTGAGTCTTTGAAAAGAGTACAAGTTAACAGAAGTCAGAGTTATGCCACTTTAGTATTTCTGTCCCTCAGTATCTTTTCTAACACAGTACCGGTAGTTCCTTTTTCTTGGGTCTTTACTACTGTTAAATGCTGGCTTCTTGCTCTCTTGTTCTTGCCCTTTCTGCCTGCTTCAGGCTTGGACAAACAGGAATCGCTTAGTGTTATCAGCACAGTCTTTGTGTGTCTTAATGAGCGTCAGGGCAAAGACAGAGAGGGAACACACACTCTGAGTGCAGTGTAAACACTTGATGCAGACTTAGAAATAGAAAGAAGGGGGATCTTAAAACTAACACTGGCAAACAGCCAAAGGCAGGGGAAACTGACTGAAACCAAGAGAGAGAGGAAGTAACAACCCATAGTAGAAGCAGTATGGCGGGGTCTTACTAGTTAATAATCTCAGAATAAGTGACCTGTGACATGTTGCTTAGGCAAAGCACGTGTATATTATTCAGAGTTATTCAGGGTTCATGTGTTGTGCACTCACTTATGTCAGTGTTTTTCAAATCTGTTTTGCTTTTTGCTTCATTGTGTCCAGCTTACACATAACAAGGAACAAAACTTCTGCTAATCTATTGTTTTTCAGTGATAATTAATCTGCCAAGTTTTACTTTGATCAGATTAATAATTGTTTATGTTAAAACACTGTAAAATCATATTTGTTGACTAATCTGTTAACTAATTGTTTCAGCTCTAATGAGCACTTCAAGGTTAATGAGAAAAACTTGGACTGGTCTGCCTTTTGGTGTAGATAAAAACATTCATATAGTGTAGGGTCAAGGTCCTACAATATTAGAGAAAGAGCCCCTGTGATCCAGCAATCCCCTGTGAGCAAACACTTGGATGTGGTGTTGAGGAAGAACTCCATTTTAACAGGAAGACCTCAGGCATTATAGGCCTAAGCCAGGCTGTGAGACGGGTTGGCCATCTGCCATGACTGGTTGGGGCAGGGTGAGCATAGAGGAAAAAGATTAGCATAGAGACAACAAACAACCCACATGAAAGACGTTTGGCTGGCTGGTGGGAACAGAAAGGGAGAAATCAGACTCACAGTTAATGTAATAGCGATTATATAAGGCCATACATAAGGAGAGTAGAGGCAAGGTGCCTCGGCAGCAGCAGGGAGGCCCCACATTCCAGACCCCAATCGGACAGCCAACTCCTCCTCACAGACCCCCCGCTCCAACAGGCAACAGAGAACAGGGGTGTGTGAAGACTCCAAACCTCCCTCCGCCCGCTCATATGTAGTGTTGATGCATGTGTGTTCTAAGGTGCATTAAAAACCCAGGAGGGCATGGAGCTACCTGCCAGAGAGCAGCTGGTAAGCGCACAGCCCCTCCTGATAGCCCTCAATGTCTACGTGTATTTAAAATTGAGAGGAGGGCGACAACGCCAGGGGTGAGGTTGTACACCCTGATGGTCTTTTGGATTCGGTGTAGCGTGCCCACCCCCAAGATCGTATATGTATGTGTTATGAGAGTGTGAATAATGTGAATGTCTTTAAGTTGTGGGATAAAATTGAGGCACAGGCAGCCAGAAGGGGACAGAGGGGGGGATGCCTCCCCTGCACCCTGGTGACACACCTTTACCCCAAGGCCCTGCATGTGTGGGTGATTGTGGTGGAGCAGGACGAGGGAGGCAGCTACAGGGAGTGCAGAATTATTAGGCAAATGAGTATTTTGTCCACATCAACCTCTTCATGCATGTTTTCTTACTCCAACCTGTATAGGCTCGAAAGCCTACTACCAATTAAGCATATTAGGTGATGTGCATCTCTGTAATGAGAAGGGGTGTGGTCTAATGACATCAACACCCTATATCAGGTGTGCATAATTATTAGGCAACGCCCTTTCCTTTGGCAAAATGGGTCAAAAGAAGGACTTGACAGGCTCAGAAAAGTCAAAAATAGTGAGATATCTTGCAGAGGGATGCAGCAGTCTCAAAATTGCAAAGCTTCTGAAGCGTGATCATCGAACAATCAAGCGTTTCATTCAAAATAGTCAACAGGGTCGCAAGAAGTGTGTGGAAAAACCAATGCGCAAAATAACTGCCCATGAACTGAGAAAAGTCAAGTGTGCAGCTGCCAAGATGCCACTTGCCACCAGTTTGGCCATATTTCAGAGCTGCAACATCACTGGAGTGCCCAAAAGCACAAGGTGTGCAATACTCAGAGACATGGCCAAGGTAAGAAAGGCTGAAAGACGACCACCACTGAACAAGACACACAAGCTGAAACGTCAAGACTGGGCCAAGAAATATCTCAAGACTGGTTTTTCTAAGGTTTTATGGACTGATGAAATGAGAGTGAGTCTTGATGGGCCAGATGGATGGGCCCGTGGCTGGATTGGTAAAGGGCAGAGAGCTCCAGTCCGACTCAGACGCCAGCAAGGTGGAGGTGGAGTACTGGTTTGGGCTGGTATCATCAAAGATGAGCTTGTGGGGCCTTTTCGGGTTGAGGATGGAGTCAAGCTCAACTCCCAGTCCTACTGCCAGTTTCTGGAAGACACCTTCTTCAAGCAGTGGTACAGGAAGAAGTCTGCATCCTTCAAGAAAAACATGATTTTCATGCAGGACAATGCTCCATCACACGCGTCCAAGTACTCCACAGCGTGGCTGGCAAGAAAGGGTATAAAAGAAGAAAAACTAATGACATGGCCTCCTTGTTCACCTGATCTGAACCCCATTGAGAACCTGTGGTCCATCATCAAATGTGAGATTTACAAGGAGGGAAAACAGTACACCTCTCTGAACAGTGTCTGGGAGGCTGTGGTTGCTGCTGCACGCAATGTTGATGGTGAACAGATCAAGACACTGACAGAATCCATGGATGGCAGGCTTTTGAGTGTCCTTGCAAAGAAAGGTGGCTATATTGGTCGCTGATTTGTTTTTGTTTTGTTTTTGAATGTCAGAAATGTATATTTGTGAATGTGGAGATGTTATATTGGTGTCACTGGTAAAAATAAATAATTGAAATGGGTATATATTTGTTTTTTGTTAAGTTGCCTAATAATTATGCACAGTAATAGTCACCTGCACACACAGATATCCCCCTAAAATAGCTAAAACTAAAAACTACTTCCAAAAACATTCAGCTTTGATATTAATGAGTTTTTTGGGTTCATTGAGAACATGGTTGTTGTTCAATAATAAAATTATTCCTCAAAAATACAACTTGCCTAATAATTCTGCACTCCCTGTAGAGATGAGGAGGGAAGGAAGGGAGGGGCAAGTGACCCCTCCCTGGGGCCAGCTCCCCCACTGACCCCAGTAGGCATCCCAATACTTCGCAACCCGCCAGGGAAAGGGGGCCCAGGCCCATTCGGACCGGGGCCCAGTTCAGCAGCGCCGCCCGGCCCCACCACAGAGAAAACTGCACCCACCCCGTCATCCACTCAGCTTCCAGACTACACAAGACAATAGACGCCCAGGCTGAGATCTTCCTCCACCTCTCCTATATCTCCCCCTCCTGCAGAGTGAGTTCCTGAAGAGAGGAGACCTCCTGCATGATGTAACAGCCTCCCCCACCAGTTGAAGAGCCCCCCAGGTGGCTCGATGCACTGGCGGAACCCTGCGCCAGGGCCAGGCCCCCATACACCCACCCGCCCACAATCCCGGCGACACACCAACCAGGACCCAAGCCCCCAAGGCCCAGCCAGGGCCCCAGCCCAGAGACGGAGCACCCACAGAACCCCACGCCCGTCCCGGACCCACCCAGGGGCAGCCAGGCTACCAGGTCAGTAACCGTCAGCACAGACCCTCCCCTGGCCCCGCTGCACGCAGCCACGAGAAAACCGTCACCTAAGAGCCAACAGAGCCCTTAATAGGCCATGACCGCAACCCCAGGTTGAGCCCTCCGAGAAAGATGCTCTTGGGGAATCCCCCGATGCCCCAAGCCTGTCTTACATTTGTATACATTTTTTTTTTGTTGTAGAAAAACTTGAAAATACACTTCTTGTTCAACCTTTTTGTTGGAGCTTACATCTTTGCTGATATTACATCACCTCTGCCACTACATGATTATTTCATCAGCCTCCCGTTGATGACACCGGTTGTGTATGTGGCTGAAAGTGGAGCAGTGCATTCCGCTCCACTTAAATCTGTCCAATACAATGTAGTCTAACGCTATTGCTGTCATGCTGCTCTGATCCGACTGCCCTTCATTCTTTCTTCGGCTTTGCAAAGCCACATACTGTAGACCATTAGGAGCGATCATGTTATAGTAGACATCAGTGCTAGTGGCAATTTTTATCCCAACATGCAGTTCTTGTTAATGGGACCACAGCATTCACTATCCCACTGTATCCCAACTATATCATCACCTGTTGTGTAGGTGTTTAAGAACCAGCATAGTACTTTATTGCACAGGAAGGAAGACTTGCTTGAAAATAGTGCGAAGTGGTAAAAATGATTTAAAGTGTCGCCCTACACTGTAGACATTGTAGGCTTTTAGATGAAGTGTACTAAAAGTGAAAGATGTTGTGAAGTAGGCAGTAATTAAAAGATGGGGATAGTGGGCCATTCTACTCTGTTCTTTTGACCTAAATATTCTGAAGTTCTTTGAAACAAAGTAACTGACAACCAACAAAAGCATGAAAAAATGTCCACTGAAGCAAATATGCAGGGTGCTGCTACGCTTGTACTAGTGGCGTTTATTATAGCGGAGTAAAACTCCTGACTGAAAAAAATACATCACTTCAGCTCACCGATCCTTAGGCTTGTATGACCGACCATCTTTAAGGGGAGCTTTATTCCTCCTTGGGTGTGATCACATTTCAAGGAAAAGGCATTAGTTTAATTTCAGCTTGTATTAAATAGCCTAGTCTATCTCCTTAATGGGTGGGCCAATCTGAATGAAACTTTGCACAAACATCGCCATGCATATAGCAATTATGTACATCTATATGTTTTCATATTTATTATAAATACCAACTCTTTTGAGTTTCCTATACATTACGTTCATTTCATCATAACCCTGCAAATGCATTGTTACATTTTCCATTTGCATTTGATTCATGTCACATGTTCAGCGTATGTCAACCAAATGTAACTTTAACACTCACCAAAATTTGCATTCATACTGGAATTTGTTCAACTCTCCAGTAAATGTGAAATGAAGAATTTGAAAAAGTGCCCAGAGAGCACATAGGGTGGGTTTTTGCAAGTATTTATAATTAAGTAATAAGTGTCTCTGACTGCTTTGATATTCAGTCTGTCATCCAAGGGGGTGGGTTTGTTTTGCTACTATTTCTGGATTACAAAGGCACTCAATTACCACAGTAGGTTCTGCCCTTCCTGGTTTCCACAAAACAAGATAAGGAAAGCACTGGCCACACTAAACAAGTACTGTCCCTGTTTAATTAAATGTCTTGAATTGTGTAAATAAACTATATTTGTTTGTTTATATTAGTCAAAGTTTTGGGGAAACAAGCACAGAGTTGGTATTAATTTCTATTTTCTAACCTCATTTTTGTCATTTCTATTCCAATCCCAAGCACAACTATGTTGTATGAGTGATTGAAGTACACTCTGCATGTAGGAAATCACCAGACTTACAATAATGTAAAAGTAAAAAGCAATTTTAGTTAATTAACTAATAATTAATTAATATCATGTCTCAGATAATTTCCAACATGTGACATATATGGCAGTTAATGTGTGAAAATAGCCTTGTTTTGCTTTTTCCTCCCAAAATTTTGGGTTTAGTTGTAAATCTTAGTCCTCTGGTGGAAATAAAACCCGAAAGCTGTAAAAACCTGTTAATTTAAAGGTTCCTGTGTATTCTTGTAAACAAACAGAAGTTATATTTGCATGTATTTTTTCCATTAACATATAATGTGCACTTTTGTTTTTGTGCATGTTTTGAGTTTATATGGCTCCCACCTTAAACAGTTCTCCCTTTTAAAAGAAGTTGGCTCTCAGTGGGGCTTCTTGGTTAAATGAAAGAACTAATAATTGTATGTGGTGTGGTGAGATTAATAAAACATTTAAAAGCCCTTTATTAAATGTTTTGTCACATGTACAGCATGTGTGCAGGTGTTTTCCAGTCTTGTTTGTTACGTTGCTATATTTTAACACCATGTGTGTTAAGGGAGTGTTTCTCTGTAATTTATTTAAAATCAAATCTGTAATGGTTCTTGGATGTATTACATGTGCCTGATAGAGCCCATCTTCAACTTGCACACCTCAAATCTTACCCCCCCCCCCCCCCCCCCCCATTTTTTTTCCTGTGTCTTCTCAATGTCCAGCTGAATGTTTTTCTAATCAATCTGTTATTTCCAGTCTGTCAGAGAACCTTCTCGTGCTACCACATGGATATCATGTGTGCGTGGGGGTGGTATTGAGTTACAGCTGGATAAGAATTGCTTTTCCAGAGTTAGCTTTTAAAAAATAGCAGGAATACTCCTCTGTTCTCAGCCATCTTACACATTACACTTGAAAACACAAACACATTTTAATATTTTTTCATACTCAATAATCTGTTAATTACCTTGTGGCTTATTAGGCTGCAGAGCTCAGTGGTCATCTTTGCTCTTTCGGTGACAGGAGTGACAGGATTTTTATAGCCCAGCATTTTTCCACCAGTTGTGCAAAATGTATTGCAGTGGTTGCATTTGGGTGTTTGCCACAGAGGTTACTTACACTCTGTGTTGCTTTGCCTGCTTATTGCGCTCCTAAAATAGCATCCAGTCTACCACCACAGGTATTTCTAGAGTCAGAGAGTTCACCTCCTTGTCACGTGTAGGTCAGTGGGCTATCAGGTCAAGATCTAATACTGTACTGCATCCTAATATGCACAGGTGTTTGTAGGAATAGCTGACGCATGAACTTGTTTGCTGTTATGTTTGGGGTCATGGATTCAGTTCTCTCCCTGATTCTGCTATTAGATTTAAGGAACCTCTTCCAATATTCCCCAGTAAAGGTTTCCTTAAATACATAAATACATTTCCTGTTAATAAAGTAGGTCATTATAGAAGTGTTTCAGCTATGCCAAATCTTGCTCATTTCATAGCTGTATCCTGCAATTAAAGCTTGCTGTGCTGTATCTTGTACTATCAAACTGCTCTGTAGCAAGATGGTGTTTGAATGAGATCAGGCTAGAAGCTTTCCAATAGCTGACTTCTTTCTGTGTGAGCAGCCTATCAGTGGTATAAAGGACGATTTGGTTTGTGTATGCGTTCTTTGGTGAGTGTGTCTAGACTGGATACTGTGAGTGTGTGCTCTTGTACACATATGATAACAAATGTTTTGTGAGAGCCGAGAAACATTCCTCCCTGTGAGAAACATTACTCACATTTTGGGCATCACGGTGACTTTGACTGCAAAGTAAACATGCTGATATGAGTGTTAACAAATGGAGCATACCATTTGTTCACATTATTATTGATATTATTTGATAAGTTAGTAGATAGGAGATAAGTCTTAAAGTCAGTAAAAGTCTTTGATAATATAAAAAATATGGGACAGTGTATGCAATACAATAAAAATAGTACACACTGATTTGCAAATATCATAAAACCCATAGTTTATTCACAACAAAATAAGAAAATATTTAAACTGGGATAGTGTAGCATTTAAAAAAAAAAAAAAAAAAAAAAAAAAAAGGTGGTGGCAGTAACACATCTCAAAAGTTTACATGGGGCAACAAAAAGCTGGAAAGTAAGCGGTACTAAGACGAAAAAGCTGGCAGAATAGTTTCTGTCTAATTAGGTTAATTGTCAACAGGTTAGTAACATGATTGGGTATGACAAGAACATCTTAGAGGCAGAGATTTAAAGAATTAAAGATAGGCAGAGGTTCACCAGTCTGAAAAGCTGCATTTACAAATGGTGGGAAAATGTGCAAAATTTGAATATCTCATCATCTACAGTACATAATTTCAATAAATCCTATGAATTTGGAAAAATCTATGTGTGCAAGTGACAATGCCAAAAATCAGTATCTGATGTCTATATTATTTAGGCTCTCAGGTGGCCCTGCATTAAAAACAGGCATGATTCTTTCATGGAAGTCACTGTTTGGGTTCACTTCCAGAAACATAGTTTTATCGTCAGAAATTTAAAATTCTTTTTGTAAAACCTGGACAGAATGTCCTCTGGGCTAAAGAGGAGAGGGACCATCCATCTCTGATGGTACAGGAGTGCATCATTGCCTGTGGAAAGGCAACGTCAACGCTACATCTCCACAGTGGTAAACATGGCCCTGTCCCTACTTTTTTGAGATGTGTTGCTGACATGAAATTCTTGCCATTTAACAGCGTCTCACCTAACTGTAACCTTATGGGGTTATATATTTGTATATTTATATTTTGTGTAGTCTTCGTATATTCTTCACCACCTTTTATTCTCCTTCTTTGTCCTCTGTCTTTAGACAAATGAGTGGAACAAAAACGATGAACGCTTGCTTGCTGCAGTGGAGCATGGCGAGGTTGAGAAAGTCTCATCCCTTCTTGCCAAGAAAGGTGCCAATCCTGTAAAGCTGGACAGTGAAGGCAAATCAGCGTAAGTGGTCTTGGACTTATCCACTTACTTTTTTCTGATGGTATTTAAATGTTTATGTTTCCAGTGCAAGAATTCCATTTGATTTTCCTGAGGTGACGATAAAGTCAAAGCATAACTTTTGCTTAAAATAAAAACTAATTTGTTGATATAGACACACAGAGATCACAGTCTGCAGTGCTTTTTGTAGAATGAGGATGACATGGGGGAAGCAAACTGACTTGAGGCTGCAAACCAGAGAAATGCATTAAGTGTTGACACCAACATGGTTTTGTCTGGCAAGCTTGCACATGTTTTAAAATAAATATCCAGCAAAGCACAGTGAATTTTCTCATTTCCTTTCAATTCAAAGATTAAACATATGTCTATACTATATGCTCAGATTCTCAAGTAATGGCCTTATATAACTGCTTTCATGCTCCACAGCACAGTTTTAAAAATGAATGGCCAATCTAAAAATATGTCTCTTACTTTTTCTTGAAACGGTGACATTCATTCAGCCTCTCTGAGATTCTATGTTTTGAAAGCAAGTTCACTTCCGCAGAGCCAGTGGAGGTTACTGTTGCGTCACCGCTTAGTATTAGTGATAACGCAGAGGCTTGTGTTAATATTTGACCCTTTTCTTTTTTTCTGAAACTCAACACCTCTGACCTTGATTTGTAGAGCAGCTCTCACAAAGCCAGGAAAATCAAATCTCAGGAATAAATGCAGTGAAAAACAAATATGTAGGTTTTCATTTATTTTCCCATTCACCTGTAGTTCACATCCTTGGCCTTTTCCTCTGTGTGCTGCTAGAACACAGAAACACACATCCAAATGCATGCAAAGCCTTTGTAAGTCATGGCAAATGTGTGGGCTTGGAATCGCAATGCTCCGATCTTTTCAGCACGCACGAAGGGGGAGTCTACAGTATCTCTATGGTGATAAAACCTGACTGAAAGGCATGTAGACATACTTGTGTGTTTGTGTGTGTGTGAATGTGTATCCTACGCACACACTGATGGAAGGCTGAGCTTGCCCTCCCCCCGTTCATCTTACTGAGGTGGAAAGAGGTCGTATTGATCATTTGCTGCATGCATATGCACAAACCTGCGCACACAGTGCATACACAGGGCAATTTTTTTTTGCATACGCAGTCATATCGACTTACAGCATTCCTGCTCACAAGTCAGCGCTTTACCAGATTTTCTAGAAATGGTCAGTAAATGGGTATTTATTGCAAGAACTGAAGCTGTGCCCAATAACTTCTTTTACTTATTTAGTTTTGCTATAGCTAAAGCTTCCCTAAAATACTATCACTTCCAAGCTTATCCATTGCTTTTATCAGTGCTGACATGTTTTTCTGGCAGTTGCATATTGCAAAACAGTGGCAGTGGAGCTTTTGCATACCTGGGTCACGTGAATACCTTCTTCTACTGTAAGACTGGCTGAAACACTGACAGTCAAAAAGCTCTGAAGACCTACTTTTTTCTTCTCCATGGTGAATATTAATTAAGAAATCGATATTTTACTTTCAATAAAGGATCTGATCTGTAAGCATAATTAATACTGGCTTTTGTATCAACAAGATCAAATCTCATACTCGTTACACGGTTTTAAAAAAAATAGTTTGACCCTTTGGGAAGTGCACGTATTTTGTTTCATGTTGAGTTGGAGCAGAAGAGGTGCTCCCATGCCTTTCTGCTAAATATAAAGTTGGTTGAGCATAAAGACCAGAGGCAGAAGGAAACAGCTAGACTGGGTCTGTCCAAAGTTTATGAATTCTAAATACAACAGCCTCTAATTAACACACATGCTTAAAAAAAAAAGAAAAAAGAAACGAAAATCAAGAGGAGGCTCTAGGAAGACGCTGAGTCGGCTAAGTTGCTGAGAGGGATTAAAGAAACTAAGCATAAGTGTATTACATTATAAGGACCAGAGCGTCGCATTTAACAGATATGGGAGTAGTTTAATCTTCTCATCTAAACTTAGGCGAGTGAGCAAATAACTTTATTTCCTAAAATGTGAAAACTTTTAATTGGAGACTAAGAAATCACTCTTCAGTGTAATTTAGAGTCGTAGATGGAGGACTAGTGTGGCCGAGCAATCAGAAAAGTAGATGAACGTTTTATTTATTTATTTTTTTAATCTTTTATTTGCACTCACTGCTGCAGCATAAGGTTCTCACCAGAGCTGCACCATGTTTTATAATATTTGTAAAACTGTTAAAAGCATCTGTGTTGCTGTAAAACTACTGGCAACAAAGTACTGTGTGTGTAATTTGTTCTTTTAATTGTGTGTGTGTGTGTGTGTGTGTGTGTGTGTGTGTGTGTGTGTAGTCTTCATGTAGCTGCTGCTCGTGGTCAGATAGACTGCCTCTCTTTCATCTTGGCTCATGGAGCTGACCTGTCAGTCACTGATGCTGCTGGTATGTATAGCTATATTCACTATAACTTAAAAAATAGTTTCTGCATAAATTTGAGAGTTTCCCTCTATAAATACTGTAAATACTGTAACATGAACAGGTGTAATGTACTGTCTGGACTGATACATAAGATTTCACATACGTTATCTCAACTTGCCTGTCTTCTTGCTGCGTGCATGTTTTTCTCTTTTTTTCCCCTTTGTGTAGGTTTTAGTCCTTTACACCTGGCTGCCAAAAACAACCACACCGAATGCTGCAGAAAACTCATTCAGGTAAAGCTCATGAAGTGAAGTTGGGTTTTATTAAGTTAAAACGATTTAATTTCCCTCCCCAAATGCCTTTGAATTAAAAAGAAATTGATTCAGTCTGTCAAGCCAGATATTTAAAATACATATACCCTGGTCTCTCAGTGTTAAGATGAGACATAGTGGTCCCCAACCCTGGGCCGCGAGAGTTGAGGCTTGGGTGTGAAATTTATGGTTTTCAGGGTTTTTATCGTTTTTTGTTTGTTTTTTTAAGCATTTTTAACGTTAACTCAATTTCCCTGGGTCTTTTCCTGTGTGTTATGAATAAATCTTCCCTTTTTTGTACTGGTACTGGTGTTATTTTGTTGTATTTATCCACGACACCTTAAAGGCCAGCCTGTGAAAATATTGTCGGACATAAACTGGTCCATGGCGCAAAAAAGGTTGTGGACCGCTGACATAGTTCTTAATATAAGGGCTATAAATTATGTTGGGTATAAATGATTAGGCAACATGACTTCAAGATGTGTTATACAACAAAGAACTGATATAAATATTAACTTAAGATTGTTTTGATTGTGACTGTCAGTGTCACCCAGCAGGACCACTTGTTCTTGTTTATGAATAACAGTGTGTGAAACCCACATCTTGAATCATCTTACTGTTCAGTGAAGATGCCTGAAACCAAAAAATGTTATTGCTTCATTTCTTCAATCTGCTGATTCTTGTGTGTGCGTGTTTGGGTTTTGGTCAGCAGATCTTAGCAGAGACACACACACACACACACATCCAGCTCTGATCTGCTGACCTCACTTCCTCGTGATAGTCGGCAGCATCTCTGCAACATGCACCTGGCTGATCAAATAGTCATTCAAGTCTTTTTGTATATAGCAAAACACAGTACTGTGAAAAAGAGAAGAACCAAAAACATTCAGTCATATATTGTTGTGACGTTGGACCCCAACACTAGCCCGGGAGCTCATCATGCCAGCCCTCCTCTGCAGCGGGCCAGAGACCACACCCGCGCCACAATTGTTTACTGCAGATGTATGAATTTATGGTATAACCTAATATTACATGAAATTGCATTTGCCTGAAGCACCACTGGCAAACAGATTGTGGCATCAGTTCCTCAGATAATAAACTCCAGTGTGTATACACAGTTTATAAAAAAAATTGAAATTAAGCAAGCAACACACAGATACTTCAAACCAAATTTAAAACGTATATTTTGAGTTGTTTGGGGCCTTTCATGATTTCACTTGATTAACAATAGTCATTGCATATGCTGTATGCGTATACTGTATGCTATTGTTACTAATAACTTTCCCACTTTATCCAGAGTAAATGTCCTATCGATGCTGTAGATGGATCAGGAAAGACTGCTCTACATCACGCTGGTAAGTATATCAAGATCTTGAGAGTCACTGATATAAAAAAAAAAGAAAAGGCTGCTATGCTTTGGGGATGTGGAATAATATCTACTAGTTTTAAGGTCTAATTTTATTTGAATAAAATCATCATATTTGGTCGTAAGTGACTAAAATGCATTTTAGCCCAGTTAGTTTCTGTTAAACACAATCCTATTTTTCCTCACTCTCTTGTTTTAATTTCTCTTGTTTTGTTTCACCCCCTTCCAGCTGCTAGCGGGAACATCCAGATTGTCCAACTGCTGTGTGAACTCAAAAGCCCCATCAACCTTAAAGACACAGTATGTACTTCCATTCTTTCGTCCATTCCCCAGACTTATTTTGGCTCAATAGATTGGGGGGGCTCTGAAACAGAAGAAAGACCACAAAAGTGCTTCAATGAGTCCATTTCCAGGGAGGAATGTATTGAATTTGTTTGAGGAATCATTGTCCGTTTATTGACTCTGATTGTTTTATGTCAAATAGTTGTTAATCCACATTATAAAGGCTCCTCATTAACTGACTGCTTGAGGATTAATATTGTTGTGTGTGTGTGTGTGTGTGTGGGGGGGGGGGGGTAAAAAATCAGCGTACTGTGGGAATGCAAGCCGCAGACATGTGGTCTCCATTGCAGTGACGCACCATGCCTGTGGTTTCTGTCTGGCTGGGGTTGTGTGAGCATGAAATTTTGTGTGTGTGCATTTGTGTACAACAGAAACTGATGGTCTGTCAGCCTATATGAAAAGATGTTCTGTTGTTTCCGATTAAAATTAATTTTAGCAATTTTTCATGTTTAAATCAATGGCAGTTTGTATGTTCAAGCTTCTTAAACTGGTTCTTGTGACCACTTTGTACCGTGTGCTTTTTGGAGTTGTAGCTTAAGTGTAGTTTCAAATCCTGGCCCTGCCAGTTTCTTGTGACTTTTACTTGTATTCTTCATAAAATAGTAAGACAATAATAGACAAAAAATAATAGACAAAACATTTTTCTTGATGCATATTGGACTGGTGAGAATCTAACTGTAAATAGTGGTGCAATTTGAATTTTGGTATTCATATTTTCTTGTTGAATGAAAGTGGTCCAGCCAGCGAAATCTGAAAATCTGTATGTGAGGTTTGCAAAGCTCTTTCTTTGTTTTGTGGACATGTAGACTGTGAATGCATGAATGCAGGCCGGCTTGTTAGCCTCGGGCATACGCTGTAATATATATCTGTACCTGGTTATATAAGTTACTTTCAGCTGTTCTCTTATTCACAAGAGGTCACCATGCACGTGTGTGCGTGTATTTATTTACTTTTTTAAATGCCGGATGCCTTATGGGATGTTTCCTCCTGGGATTTAACCAGGGATGTTTTGCTTTGCAATACACTATGGAGTAACTCTGTACCTGATTATATATTTGTGACTTAAACAAACACTCAGGCAAGGCAAGGCAAGTTTATTTGTATAGCACAATTCAACAACAAGGTGACTCAAAGTGCTTTACAGAGACATTAGAAACAAAAACAAATAAAAAGCATGATTTAAAATTGATTAAAACAAGCAAACAAACTAATTAACAAACAAACAAAACAGTATATAAAATCAACAATAGATAAAATCAGTAGTTAAATGTAAGTTTTGAAATTTAAGCTTAAAAGTGTGGATTTGGTGCTTTATTCAAATGCAGCTGAGAACAGGTGAGTCTTCAACCTGGATTTAAATAAACTGAGTGTTTCAGCTGATCTGAGGCTTTCTGGGAGTTTGTTCCAGATATAAGGAGCATAAAAGCTGAATGCAGCTTCTCCGTGTCTGGTTCTGACTCTGGGAACTGATAAAAGACCGGATCCAGATGACCTCAGGAATATCTTGAAAGAAACAGAGGGACAGCTGCTAGGCCTGACATGTGTCAAAGAATGTGTATAGAGGAGAAGAGGTAAATGTAAACTGTAATATGAAACCTTACTGCTGTTGGACGAAAGGGGAGGAGAAACCTTTGCTTGATTTCTGTCATTTATTTTTAAAGTTTCAGATAAAGAGGCCAGGATATGTACAAGTAATCTCTGTGAGCCAAAGTTTTTTCCTACTCTTGATTCTTCTATGATGTCATTGACAGTGGATGTCCTTGTATGGTCGTCTCAGGCACACAGTTCCGGCTGTGAGTGCAGCAGTCCCATCTACCTGCTGTTTAAAAAAAAAAAAAAAAAAAAAAAAAGTGTTTCAGAGCAGCAGCCAATCAGAAGAAAGCTAACTTAAAGGGCAGGCTAACTTAGAATAGCTGAAACGACTTATTTCAGAAGATGAACTGAAGGACTGCACTAAAGTGTGTGCAATACAAATTCATGCTTTTCTGTTTTGGAGCCATGTGTGCCATAGCTTGAAATCTTAACAAAACTGGTAAAGTAAATACACAGATTGTGGAAATGGGTATAAAATTAAATAGATAAACTAAATTAAAATAAATATACATAAATAACAGCAAAAACAAAAGTAATGGTAAGAGAGGGAAAGAAGAAAGAAACGAAAATCCTGCTGTTGTGTGTATGCATGAGAAGATGGACTAAACAATACTTGTATTGTTTTGAATTCAGATCTAATCACCAAGTCATGATCACCATGGTCAGACACCTCCATTTGATAGACATCTTTTTGAAGTCTAAGGGAGCATGTTGTTGGTTCCACCTGATATCTATTTCTTGATCTAATTGGTATACTATGAAGGGCTCAGGTTTAAGCTCTCTAACTGTGCTACACTTGATTAGTGCCTACATTTAGCTCTTTCATCAGTATTCCTCTAATATTTGACCCATCTGAAGAAGTGGCATCTTCAGATCATTTGGTGGAATACCTCTTTAAGTGCCTTTAATATCTCTTCCCAAAATATTCATAGATTAAGACATGACTAAAATATAATAAGGATTATTTTTGAACTCTGCAAAGCTGTAGAAGAGTCCAAGAATAAAACTGTGGAGCTGAAAATTAGCATAATATTTAAAGCTCAGCTTTGGCGCAATTCATTGTTATGCCCTCATAATTCTTCAGCATCCGTGTATTTGGATTTGAGTGGGTTGAGATTTTTTACTCTACTATTTACTCTCCGTTTCTTGGCATTTCTAGATACTTTTTTATTGCCTGTTATAATTTGACATTGATATGATGTGCTCATATATTCATATGATGTAGTATTACACATTCAGCTGTTATCTATTAAACAGTTAGGTTGAGCAAGTAGTGCAGTAAATTGTTTACACACTGATGTATAATTATCACACAGTGAGAGAGCAACTGTGGATAGAGTATGCTCACTGTGGTCACTTAAAATCTTAACTAAGTTACTTTTACCTGAGTAATGAAGTATGTTTACATTTTACTTGTAAAGTAATATTTCTGCACTACTTTTACATAACTGAAGGAGCCCCTTTAAACGGAGCAACTGGGAATAAACTTGATCATACACAAGCAACTACTGCAATACAGTGTTGTAGTAAGATATGTTTGAAATAGTCTAAGACTGCAGAAATGCTGCAAACACAATTAAGCTTCATCTGAGGTTGTAGTATACCATAAACGTACAAGTTCCCCTGAGCTGTAGTGTTGTTTATTCATCTAGATTGCTTAGGATTCAGTTGCTAAATGTTGGAGCTACCTGCTGAAGACAGAGGTGTGGTGCTCAAAGCAAAAGAAAAGAAAATGCATTGAAAAAGTCAGAAAAAGCGGTGTCTCTTTACAGAAATCATGAACTGGTTGCTAGTTGTTAGCCGCTTCATGTAGGAACTGTTGCCCTTTGAGCTGTGATATACTTGCCAACTTTATCACTGCAGGAAGGCTTTAAAAAATGTGAAGGAGGGCATAATCGTAGAGTCTTGCTTGTGAAATAATCATAAATTTTTAAAGATGGCGCCGGTGAGGTCGGCTGCCGTCACGACTGCTCCGACCACTTTTTCTTTGTCTTTGTTTTTTAAGTTAGTTTTCAGCGTTTCTAAATCGGCAAAATCACCACCATTGGGTACATTAGGTATGACAGTGACACTCTTGTTTCTATTGTTTACAATGTACACACAATTCGAAGTTTTTAACTCCGGATCCGAGCTGGCCGAGTGAGATCTTGAGGGAGAACAAAGGGAAGCGGCGGCGGCCTAGAGGGAAGCGAGCCGGCGTCAGGAACAAGCTGAGAGCTCGTGCACACCGCACACCTCTGCCTAGCATCCTGCTCGCCAACGTCCAGTCACTGGAGAACAAGCTTGACGACCTCAGGGGCAGGGTAAAGTTCCAGAGAGACATTCGGGACTGCAATCTCCTCTGCTTCACCGAGACATGGCTGAACCCAGCGGTGCCGGACCACGCCATCCAGCCGGCCGAGTTCTTCTCGGTTCACCGCATGGACAGGACACGGGACTCGGGGAAGTCAAGGGGAGGCGGCGTGTGTTTAATGGTGAACAACAACTGGTGCAACAGTGCGAACGTTGGAACAAATCTGGAACTGCTGTCCATCATGTGTCGTCCTTTTTATCTACCTCGGGAATTTACATCGGTCATTATAAGTGCCGTTTATATTCCACCACAAGCGGACACGGTCACCGCCTTATGCGAGCTGCATGAGGCACTCACACAGCACCAGACACAACACCGGGACGCTGCGCTTATTGTGACGGGGGACTTTAATAGCGCCAACCTCAAACGCGCAGCGCTGAACTTTTATCAACACATCTCCTGCCCCACCAGAGGTGAAAGGACACTGGACCACTGCTACACTACAGTCAAGGACGGCTACAAGGCACAATCCCGCCCTCCTTTTGGCAAATCTGATCACGCCGCCATCTTCCTCATCCCAAAATACAAACAAAGGCTGAAACAGGAAGTTCTGGTTCAGAGGAAGGTCGCGCGCTGGACGGATCAATCGGTGGCCGCGTTACAGGACGCACTCGATGACGCAGACTGGGGCATGTTCAGAAACAGCTCCGATGATGATGTCAACGTGTTTACGGAAGCGGTTGTGGGATTCATCGGGAAACTAGCGGATGATACCGTGGAGACAAAGACTATCACAACGTTTCCCAACCAGAAGCCGTGGGTGGATAAAACCATCCGCGACGCTCTGAGATCCCGCACCGCTGCCTACAACACGGGACTCATGACGGGGGACATGGACCCGTACAAAGCCGCGTCATATAACGTGCGGAGGGCGGTGAAAGAGGCGAAGCAGCGCTACGGGAGGAAACTAGAGTCACAACTCTAACAGAGTGACTCTAGGAGCCTGTGGCGGGGACTAAGGACAATAACGGACTATAAAGCACCAACAACCGGTATGACGAACGCGGCCGTGACTCTGGCAGACAAGCTGAACACTTTCTATGCTCGCTTCGAGGCTGCAGCTAAGGTCTCCAACAATGCTAGTGTTAGCGGCACTAACGGCTGCAGACAGGAAGATACTGCCAGCACCGGAAACATGCTCGTCATCTCCGAGCATGAAGTAAGGAGAGCCTTCAAGAGAGTGAACACCAGGAAAGCAGCAGGACCAGACGGCATCCCAGGTCGTATCCTAAGAGACTGCGCATACCAGCTAGCTCCTGTGTTCACTGAGATATTCAACATCTCTCTATCTCAGTCGGTGATCCCCACATGCTTCAAAGAGTCCATCATTGTTCCTGTCCCGAAGAAACCCCTGCTTCTCTCAATGACTATCGCCCTGTAGCCCTCACCTCAGTAGTGATGAAGTGCTTTGAACGCCTGGTCAGAGACTTCATCATTTCTTCACTACCAGACACACTGGACCCACTACAGTTTGCTTACCGTCCAAATCGTTCCACAGACGATGCCATCTCTCATCTCCTCCACACATCACTCACTCACTTGGACACTAGAAGGGGGAATTATGTTAAAATGCTCTTCATAGACTACAGCTCTGCATTTAACACCATAATTCCCTCCACACTCACCACCAAGCTGGAGCATCTGGGACTCAGCTCATCTATGTGTCTGTGGATCTCCAACTTCCTAACTGGCAGACCACAGGCAGTAAGGATGGGCGGACATGTCTCAGCCTCCACCACTCTCAGCACTGGAGCCCCCCAGGGGTGTGTTCTGAGCCCCCTGCTGTACTCTTTGTACACATATGACTGTGTGGCCACTACCAGCTCCACCACCATCATCAAGTTTGCTGACGACACCGTCGTGGTGGGCCTGATCTCTGATAACAACGAGACGGCCTACCTGAAGGAGATTAGGAATCTGGAGAACTGGTGCCAGAGGAACAACCTCCTTCTAAACGTCAGTAAGACAAAGGAGCTGATAGTGGACTTCAGCACTAAGCAGGAGAGGAACTACCAGACCCCTGTCATCAACGACTGCCCAGTGGAGAGAGTGGACAGCTTCAAATACCTCGGAGTTCACATCACGCAGGACCTGTCATGGTCCTGTCACATCAACACCGTGGTGAAAAAGGCCCGTCAGCGTCTCTACCACCTCAGACGCTTGAGAGACTTCCAACTGCCCTCCAAGGTGCTCAGGAACTTTTACTCGTGCACCATAGAGAGCATCCTGACGGGAAACATCTTAACCTGGTTCGGGAACAGCACCATGCAGGACAGACGAGCTCTACAGAGGGTTGTGCGGTCAACTGAGCGCACCATCCGCTCCGAGCTCCCTGACCTGCACTCAATCTACAGCAGGCGGTGCTGGACCAAGGCCAAGAAGATCGTGAAGGACCTCAGCCATCCCAACAACAGACTGTTCTCTCTGTTGAGGTCAGGAAAGCGATTCCGCTCCCTGAAGACCAACACAGAGAGACTGAGGAGGAGCTTCTTCCCGCAGGCGATACGGTCTCTCAATCACACCACCACACAGTACTGACCCACACATACAGTTCTTACACACACTGGACATTCTGGACATTGTTTCACTTCATTACTTAAATCACGCTGCTGTTATTGTGTATATGCTGCTGTTATTGTGTATATATTTATTTATATTTCTTCATACATTCTTATATAGTTCTATATTGTGTATTTTGTTGTACAGTTATTTTATTTTCAACTTTAATTTATATATTTTATCTTATTCTCCCAGTTAAATTTACCCTTCATTCTAATTTGTGTTGTACAGTTATTTCATTTTTAACCTTAATTTATATTTTATTCCTTCCTAGTTAAATTTACCCTTTTTAATTTTTCATATTTATTTCCTATCTTATTCATAGCCTTTTCCTTTTTTGTTTTCTTTAGGTCACGAGCAGTTGTCCAAGCATTTCACTACATATCGTACTGTGTATGACTGTGTACGTGACAAATAAAATTTGAATTTGAATTTGAATTGTAGAAATTGACTATAACTGTGTCCTTCATTTGGTTGGTGGGCGCAGTTAGGATCCATTTCAATTATACCAAACTGAGGAAAAAAAATTTATATTTTATTTTGAAGTGAACTGTCCTTTTGAAAGCTCACATCACAAGGTGCTCAGCTGTCCTGTCTTTATAATGACTGGCTCTGTGTAACTGCTCATTTTCCTTATGTTAAACACAGTTTGTGATCTGCGTTGGGGTAATACGTGTACCCTGCTTTCGAGTCATAGCTCAAACATTTCTACATGGCAAAATTACAGCATTTGTGTGCATTCCTGGCAGCATGGCTAAAATTAAAGCATGAGTCAAATTTTGGCTCGTATAGTGGAGAACATCCATATACAGTATACAAGGAAGTAGCTGGGTGAGTGCAAGATTGGAAACAAAGATAAATATTTCTACAACATAAAATGATTGTTGTCTTTAATGGCGCTCAACTACCTGAGAACTGAGACTCTTCCCACTGATTCATTTTCCTGCCATTTTTCATGAGTAAGAGGTGTTGTTCTTACATTTAATAGTCACATGCAGAGGCCTGCATGTATGTGCAGTATCAGTGTGTACATGAAACAAGAAAATGAAAGTATGCAGCTACTTGTAAATGATCTGGTTTTGTTAGGCTCCAAGATGTCTGGTCCATTATCTTCTATGTTTAATGACCAAAATCAACAACTTCATTAGGTATAGCTGGTCAGCTGCTTGTTGTGAAACTCAGTGCCTTTAAGATATAGATTACCTGATTATTATTATTATTATTATTATTATTTTAATTATAGAGGTTAATTTATAGAGGTAGCCCCACTGAGTCTCAATGTCTCATTTACTAGCAAGACCTGTTTCAGACAAACATATTAAAATTACAATGAAGTTCAAACAGCATGGGGAAGAAAGGTGATTTAAGTGACTGAATTTAGCATGTTTGTTGATGTTAGATGGGCTGGTCTCAGTATATTAAAAACTGCTGATTTACTGGGATTTTCCTGCACAACCACCACTATAGAACAGTTAAACTGTCAAATTTTATATTCTGGGTCACATATAGCACATTTTGAGTTTAAGTGGGCCGGACCAGTGAAAGTGCCCCTTCAGTCAGTGTAAAGAAATTTAATTAAACCTTTATTATAGTTCAGAAATAGCTCAGAAAAAGAAGCGCAGTTTCAACTGTGTGTCTCAGTTTTATTACATTATAAATATAAAAAGCATGAGAAGACCACACTGGAAGCGAGTCCTGTCAGTAAAGAACAGAAAACTGAGATTGCAGTTTAAAATTGGACAAATTGGAAAAATGTTTGCCTCATCTGACAAGTCTTAATTTCTGCTGCAATATTTAGACGGTTGGATGAGAATTTAGTGGAAACAACATGAAAACATTGATCTATCCTGCCTAGTATCAACAGTTCAGGCTTGTGGTGGCAGTGTAATATTTGGGGGGCATATTTTTTTGGCACACTTTGGTCCCTTAGTACCAACTGAGCATTGTTAAAAAAAACACCACAACCTACCTGAGCATTGTTACTGACCATGTGTATCCCTTTGTGACAACTTCTGTTAACTGCTTCCAGCAGGATAAAGCCCCATTTCACCAAACTCATATTTCAAACTGGTTTCTTGAGCATGACAATATGTTCACTGTACTCGAATTGCCACCAGATCTCAGTCCAACAGAGCACCTTTGTGGTGTGGTGAAACAGGAGATTGTCATCATGGATGTGTCATCTGACAAGTCTTCAGGAACTATGTGATGCTGTCATGTCAATATGGACCAAATGTTTTAAAGAAATATTTTCAGCACCTTGTTGAATCTGTGCCATGAAGTATTATGGTGGGCCTGAAAGCAAAAGGAGGTCTAACCCAGTGCTAGCAATGTGTAACTAATTAAGTAGCCATTGACTGTACATGCAACCAGCAGACTGACGGTTTTAGGATCCTGTTCATACAAACAAAGACACTGTTTGGATTTAAACCAGTTTTCAGGTGGCAAATGAACATATAATGGTAATGCTGAGAATACTGTTGCATGGTGAGTGTATTCAGGTTTAAGCAGAGCTGTGTTTTTATTTTAGTTGTCTTGATTGACAGGCCTCTCTGACTGTAACACCTTGTCCTAACAGTTAACTTGTCATGCATCACCTCTGCCCAGCGTTTACACTGTTGCCCATATTTGGGTAATATGGCTTTAAATGTCAGACACGATGACAGCAAGTTAGAAACACAGCGAGTAACACATGCCAGCAAACTAGCAGTAATACACCTGTGCGCCCACATGCCTTTATACACACGCATTGAACCTATTACCCAGAGAAGAACAAAATTACTTCTGTCTTTTAGATTCCAGAGAAATATAAAACACAGACAGGGCAAACACAGACACATGCCTGTTAGTGTTTAGCAGAGCTCAGAGGAACCCAGAGCATAGTTCTGTTCTCTGTGGTGTGTGAAAGCAGCAGCCTTGTAATATAAAACACACACAAAACTATGCTGACAGACGTTAGTGCTTCTTGAAGTTCGTTTTCCTACTTTTTTTTTTTTTTTTTTTCAGGAAAGACTTGGATCCCCCTCCCCCAAACATGTTTCACAGTGGAAATGTCTGTTAAACAACTCAGTGCTGAAGAGTATTATCTATTGCTCCTCATAGTTTTTAGAAACTACAGTGGCTTGCAAAAGTATTCGGCCCCCTTGAACTTTTTCACATTTTGTCACATTACAGCCACAAACATGAATCAATTTTATTGGAATTCCACGTGAAAGACCAACACAAAGTGGTGCACACGTGAGAAGTGGAACGAAAATCATACATGATTCCAAACATTTGTTACAAATAAATAACTGCAAAGCGGGGTGTGCGTAATTATTCAGCTCCCTGAGTCAATACTTTGTAGAACCACCTTTTGCTGCAATTACAGCTGCCAGTCTTTTAGGGCATGTCTCTACCAGCTTTGCACATCTAGAGACTGAAATCCTTGCCCATTCTTCTTTGCAAAACAGCTCCAGCTCAGTCAGGTTAGATGGACAGCGTTTGTGAACAGTAGTTTTCAGATCTTGCCACAGATTCTCGATTGGATTTAGATCTGGACTTTGACTGGGTCATTCTAACACATGGATATGTTTTGTTTTAAACCATTCCATTGTTGCCCTGGCTTCATGTTTAGGGTCGTTGTCCTGCTGGAAGGCGAACCTCCGCCCCAGTCTCAAGTCTTTTGCAGATTCCAAGATGTTTTCTTCCAAGATTGCCCTGTATTTGGCTCCATCCATCTTCCCATCAACTCTGACCAGCTTCCCTGTCCCTGCTGAAGAGAAGCACCCCCAGAGCATGATGCTGCCACCACCATATTTGACAGTGGGGATGGTGTGTTCAGAGTGATGTGTAGTGTTATTTTTCCGCCACAAATAGCGCTTTGCATTTTGGCCACCAGAAAGTTCCATTTTGGTCTCATCTGACCAGAGCACCTTCTTCCACATGTTTGCTGTGTCCCCCACATGGCTTGTTGCAAACTGCAAATGGGACTTCTTATGGTTTTCTGTTAACAATGACTTTCTTCTTGCCACTCTTCCATAAAGGCCAACTTTGTGCAGTGCACGACTAATAGTTGTCCTATGGACAGATTCCCCCACCTGAGCTGTAGATCTCTGCAGCTTGTCCAGAGTCACCATGGGCCTCTTGGCTGCATTTCTGATCAGCGCTCTCCTTGTTCGGTCTGTGAGTTTAGGTGGACGGCCTTGTCTTGGTAGGTTTACAGTTGTGCCATACTCCTTCCATTTCTGAATGATCGCTTGAACAGTGCTCCGTGGGATGTTCAAGGCTTGGGAAATCTTTTTGTAGCCTAAGCCTGCTTTAAATTTCTCAATAACTATCCCTGACCTGTCTGGTGTCTAAATCCAATCGAGAATCTGTGGCAAGATCTGAAAACTGCTGTTCACAAACGCTGTCCATCTAACCTGACTGAGCTGGAGCTGTTTTGCAAAGAAGAATGGGCAAGGATTTCAGTCTCTAGATGTGCAAAGCTGGTAGAGACATACCCTAAAAGACTGGCAGCTGTAATTGCAGCAAAAGGTGATTCTACAAAGTATTGACTCAGGGGGTTGAATAATTATGCACACCCCACTTTTCAGTTATTTATTTGTAAAAAATGTTTGGAATCATGTATGATTTTCGTTCCACTTCTCATGTGTGCACCACTTTGTGTTGGTCTTTCACGTGGAATTCCAATAAAATTGATTCATGTTTGTGGCTGTAATGTGACAAAATGTGGAAAAGTTCAAGGGCGCCGAATACTTTTGCAAGCCACTGTATACCCTTATGCCTGTGATGAAGTAGCTCTCTCTAGACTGGGAATTTCCCTTATCCATCTTAGGCAGTCAAATATTTATGCTTGAGCATTACAAGACTGAGGTTAAGTGAAGGGTTACACTTGGGGTCAGACCCTGACAGTCCTGGAGAAAAATGGGATAGCCTGTCTTATGAAATACTGCAGTCATCCACCAACTCTCTGCAACCTGCTGAGCTCAATCAGTAATATGATTTGGGGGATTTTCCCATGCTCTTATTTCTTTCATCTTAAACATACCATCTGAATTTTTTCTGTTTATCTGCTGGGGAATTCATTTAGAGCAGCAGACATTCACTCATTTTTCACACAGGCCTGAGATTTTTCTCACCTTACACACAGTTACCATAGTCTGTCAAGGCCCACGCTGTGACTAGTTATATTGCTGTGGGTGTGCGTCCATTTAAATCTGTGTCATGTTGTCTTGTCTTTTATTTTTCTCTATAGGATGATTTTAGTCATTTTGTTTTCTCGTTTTTATGTTTGTTTCTCCTATAGGATGGCCTCACTTCCTTGCTGTTGGCAGCCAAACACAGTCATGCAGAAGTATGCAGCACTTTGCTCGACTTTGGTTCTGAAATCAACACTTCTGACAACAGTGGCAGGTATACAAAACAAAAAAACAACAAAAAAAGACCCCAACAAAGTCGACACACAATAAGACACAGGGACAAAATTACAAATAAATTGTTGCTCATTGTAGGATATTTGATTGATGTTGAAGTGGTGATCAGTATGCTGTGTTGTCTGTGTTGTAGGACGGCCTTGATGCTCGCAACCGAGTCCAACGCAGTATCTGTTGTTGAAGTGTTGGTTGAGAGAGGAGCAGACTTGTCAGCTGTAGATGCAGAAGGCCATGAGGTTTTACATTACGCTAAGGTCTCAGGCAGCTCTGAAACCAAAACTGCCCTTTCAGCTGCACTAAACAAGCATCAGGTCTCAGGTAAGAGTTGTGCATAAACACAAACCTACAGTTCAGAGAAAGATAGGAAGTGAGTGCAGGTGGCTTTATGCAAGTGTTGAGGAAGTATTCAGTAAAGGTTTGTATGTAAATTTTGCGGACAATGTCACTCAGGCTGCGGTAGGCAGGCATATTTGTTTTTAGTTTTTTCCCCCTCCCCCCTTAAGGGCATTGCAGTGAACCAGTACATTTCCAGGGAAACTTACTCTGTACCTAATCTCAGTCTTAACCCTAACCAAAAACAATGTGAGATCCAGTCTTAATGCTTTCAGGGTTTTTTTGCCCTCCCAAAACCTGATCAGTGCCAATAAAAACACACATACTGCCCCTGTGAGACAGAGATCCATACTGCTCTGGGTTCAACACAAGTTAACACTGCCACCTGCAGTTGGTTTCCTGTTACTGTTGAATTTTTCTTAGATGTTTAGTGTGTTGTACCTAACAATACCTTTCCATCTTTTTTGGCAGATACGAAGTCTCCTAAAAGTCCCCAGGTAAGATATCGACCATCAAAAGTACTAAAACATGTGAAATTCCACAGCGGATGACAGTGAATAAACATTTTAGCACTGCCAACTGATTTATAGAATTAGGAAGTAAAATAAGGAATAAAACCAACTTCAGACTAATTTCAGTTTCATAGCTACAAATAATATAGTTCAGTTTCTCTCATATGTTAGTGTCATAATTCCGAGCTTTGAAAAAAAAAACTTTAATTGCTGTTTTTGAAAAAGAAACCTTAATTCTTACTGTAGCACCCACCGATTGACTCCTCTTACTAACCAGCACTGAATCCCACTTTTCTTTCTCTTTTTTTGGTCACCTTCCCTCTCTGCCTCTTTTGCTGGCTCTTCAGCATGATCAAGTAGCTAAGATAAGTGATGAACGGATCATAACTCCCAAAAAACGAAAAGCACCTCCACCTCCCATTAGCCCACCTCAGGTAAATGCATGTGTCTATGTCTGGCAGCTTGTACCAGTGTGCCACTCTCCATATTAATATTAATGCATGTTTGTAGTGTATTCATACAAAGTAATATAAGAACAAAATCAGCGATTGCTTATTTACATACTATCTGTAAAGGTCTCTTCGACAAACTATTAACTGATTTCTGGTGAGAAAATATCAGCCAAATTTTTCTGTTGATGTGCATGTATAATCACTGGCCACTTTATTAGGTACAGCTTTCTAGTACTGGGTTGGAGCCTCTTTTGACTTCAGAACTGCCACAAGTCTCCATGGCAGATTTAATTAGGGGCTGGAAACATTCCTCAGAGATTTTGGTCCATATTGGCATGTTAGCATCAGATGTCCATAATGCAAGTCTCCCATTTCACCACATCCTGAAGAGCTGGTGACATTGGAGGTCATTTGAGTACCCTGTATTCCTTGTCATGTTCAAGAAACCAGTTTGAGATTGTTTCAGCTTTGTGGTGTGGCATGTTATGCTAGAGGACATGGTTAGCAACAATACCCAGGTATTAAGTGATGCTAAGTTGTTAGTAATAGGTGCAAAGTAAAAAAAGAATATATGCCAAGCATCAGATTCTCCATTCTCATGTTCAGTTTGAACTTATTACACATGCGGACTGTCTGGACACAAGGCAGGATGGATCCATGCTTTCATCATGCTTACTCACAATTTTGACCCTGCTATCTGAATCTTGCAGCAGAAATCAATACTCATTAGACAAGGCCACATTTTTTCCAGTCTTCTATTGTCTAATTTTGATGAGTCTGTGCCAATCAAAAGCCTCGCATTCCTGTTCTTGGAGGATTTGGAGATGTTCTTCTGCAAGCCTCGATCGTATCAAGTGGTTATTTGAGTTACTGCTGTCTTCCTATTGGCTTAACGCAGTCCAGCAATGCTTCTCAGTTATCTAGCATCAGCAAGTAATTTTCACCCAGAGAACTACTGCTCACTGGATATTTTATCCCTTTCTGACCATTTTCTGTAAACCCTAGAGATGTTTTTTGTAGGAAAACCCATTAGATCAGCAGTTTCTTTAATAATCAGAAATTCTGTTACTCAGTTTGAACTTCAGCAGGTTGTCTTGACCAAGTATACATGCTTATATGTATTGAGTTGATGTCATGTGATTCGCTGATTAGGTATTTAGTATTAGGTATACTGAGCAGTTTAACAGGTAACCTATTAACGTGGCCAGTGTGTATATTTTATGCACTGACATAATTTATGTTATTTTAGTTGTTTAGTAAAACATTTCAAGTAAGTTATGTTATACATATGGGTTCAAAGTGCACACCATCAGCTTTAATTGTAAGGTTTTTGTATCCAAATTCAATTAAAAGTTTAGCGATTACAACTCTTTTAGCATTTAATATCTCTCTCTCTCTTTTTTTTTATTTTTATTTTTTATTAAGAGGCCAAAGGAAAAAATTGTGGAAAGTGTGGCGTTTGCATTTGCAAGCTGTTTCTATAAACAGTCAGTGCAGTACAGGACATCCTGAGGGATTGTAAAATGTCTGAGAGATGGTAGCGACATTAAAAGTGGACAAATCAATGATAGTAATTTATCAGGAAAATTAATGCAACAATCCTCCTTTAGAGCTCTGGACCCTCTTCCCCTTCAATTGTTACATCTACTGGCACTCCAGCATCCAACAAAAGTGACACTCCTAAAAGATTCAACTACAAGGTAACAGAAAAACACAAGGTATTAAAAAAGAAATATGAAAGTAAAAGCTGCATTAGCCTTTAGGCTTCCATTTTAAGTACTTGGGTAAATTCTTTCCATCAGCCTTCATATGATGTTTTTTTTTCCTCCCAGTTTTTTCTGCCACTCGTCACTCCTTTCTCCTCCCCTTTTTTTCACAGGAAGATGAGATCAGAGGAACAGCATTGAAAGAGGAGGTTGACAAGGAGAGAAACATGCTGCTGGAAACAATCGAAGACCTGAAGCAAACGGTGGAGACGGTGACGGGTCCTGAGCTGGATACAAAGGTGACTAATATATAGTTGACAACACTTTGGTGCTTTATTTAAATTCCATATATGCAGGTTTTTAAACCGGGTGTATTGACTAGACCAAATTATCTGGAGAAAAATAATTAAATTAATAATAAGTATTAGCATGCCTTGTTCATGTGAGTACCCCACATAGAGTCAATATACTGCATTTATATGTATTTTATATGAAAATTAATCTCTTTTCATGCATTTAGGAAAAACTTGAATCAGAGATGTTTGTGTTGTGCATATTTTTAACTGAATATTTTAACTTTAGATTAATCTTAAACAGTTTTCTACGTATAATATGTTTACAAAGAAGCCAGCCTGCTTTTGTAGTTTAGTGCTAAACAAACACAACAGCTTTTCAGCATTCTTGAAGGAGGTCTATACTAAGCTTAAGACGTGCCACGACTCGTGTTGTTTTTCAGTAGGCAGGTAGTGGTCCTTAGCGTTGTCTTTATGCCTCAGTCTGGTATGTGAATGTATGTGTGCGTATGTCCTGGCAGGCCGAGCAAAGTTTCACAGCGTCTGCTGCTCTGGTTTCTGTTCTGCAAGCCAAGATTATGGCTCTCACTTTGGAAAACCAGCAACTTGCAAGCAAACTTAAGGTATGTAACCCATTCATTCATGCTCAGGAGTTTAGCTATGAAATAAACAACCAAAAACAATCAACGAAACAACAGTAAACTGCTTGTTTAAGCCAGGTTACTACTGCAGATTGTTTAAAGTGATAGATTTTTAAAAAAATGTTTTCTGTTTTTTAACAAACCACAAATAATGTAGTAGAAGTAGAGAAAAACAGAAGCACAGAAGAAGTCGGCTTACAGTATTTCGGTGTTTGATCCTTTTATGCCCGGCGGGAAATCATGAAGATGATGAATGCCTCTTTACTGAGCGTGCTCGTTACACTTAGGAAATAGGAATGTGTCAGTTTAACTACAGATTACGTGACATTTGTTTGTGATTTAAGCCGGAGCCTGAAAAGCTTACGAAGACGATTGCGGTGGTTTTTGAAAGCGTTTAAGACTTCGAACAACAGGATTCAGTTTACAAGTATACTATTGTTTTGTTCCGTTTTTCACATTAATAAACACACAGAATAATTACACTTTTGTTTGTGTTTCCATTCTAAGTTTTGTCCTAGAGCTTATTTAAAGCATATTAAAAAGGTAATAACTTGTGTACTCTTTATGGTTAGCTGAATGCCTGGGAGCACTAGGAAAACTGCAGAAAAACTCAGCCTAACAACAACAACAGGATTACCAGCAAACTGCACATTCTTAAAAGAAGGCAACCTATAGTGTGCATATGCATCAGTGCAATGACCTTACTGGCTTATGTGTCACGTGCAACGGTGTGTGTTTATTTCTGGTAACCAAAACGTAGTCCAACTTTTACATGTTTTAATTTAATGTTACTTTTAAACGTAATATTACTCAACACTGGTTTCTGTTTAACCTTCTAACCTTCTCTTTGATATTTGGGCTGATTGGGACCCAATGAGTGTAAAAACAAAGAATCACCAGATTTTTTTATTTTTTTTTACCTGATTTTTTGTTCCTAAGAAAAACGAGAGCCACATCTGAGGATATTCGTTTAAAATTTTGATAAAACAGTAGCAGTATAATGTCCTCATAAGTGGATATCAGGCCCTAGTAGAGCAAAATTAAATATTTTGGTCTAAATAACTCAAAATGTGATGTTCACATATGTGGACGCCAGGTCCTAGGAGGTTAAATAAATAAAGCTGACACTCTAATTATCCCTCCTGTCCTCCCTTAATGCTGCTAAGTGTTGCTCAGTACACTTGAGTAAATGAGCAATAATCCATTTGTGTAATATCTTATATTTAATTGTTAATTTAGTGGGTGTGTGCATTATTAATTAATCTGCCAATCCTGATCAAATTAAACAGTTGACCCAGCTTTGTGGTATTTTCATAAAGTGACTGTGCCCTAAAATTGTGTAAATGTGGCTGAGATTGAATCCACCAGATTGTGTGATAAAAAGAAAACATGGCCACTGGCTGTGGGTTGTAGTAAGAAGTGCCCTAAGTGTTCAGTAAGAATAGAAAAGTGAAAGTTTATAGTGTATTTTCATATTCATATAATTTTTTTTATAAATATAAATTGGAAAAAATATTTTATATGAAAAATTTGACTCCTATTCTTAAGACACCCACAGCTATATAAATACTAGAGATGGACCAATCCGATATTATGTATCGTATGTGTCACGTGATAGAGCGGCTGTCTCTTCGAGACCTGTCGGCGGTCTGGTGGAGCATTTGGAGCCTCACTACATGCTTCCAAACCGCGGCATTTAATTTCGAAGAAAACTATCCCAGAGAAGTAAAGCAAATGTGTATAAGTTCATCTCTGAATGTTTGAATAGTATTTCCGCGTTAAGCTAAACAACTGATATTTGGAGCCACAGCTGGACTGGCCATCGGAGTTTCATATTGAGGAGAAAAGGAATCGATTTGTCTCGTACTTCAGCTAGAATGGAAAAAAGACACAAAGCTGGAGTTATTCTGTTTTTGCTGCACAGCTGCCTCTTCTTCTCTCATTCTCTCCCCCTTCCTCCCCTGTTGCTACTTCAACCATGAAACTGATCAATGATCAGCTGGTCGGCTTTTCTGTCGCAAGTCCCGTTTTTCTTGTTTGTTTATCGCCCACTTTGCGCCAGAAAGAGGAGACCAGCGGATAAACAACAGTAGCACGTTTAAGCGTGGTCAGCTGTTGTTAGAATTGATTTAATATTACTTTCTAGTATTCGCTGGTGTTTGCTGGAGCCACGGCTGTAAAAGCTACTGCTCATTATATCGGTTTGGATATGTGGTGAGAGGGAAACATGAAGATGAAACCAGAAGATGTCCTGATGTTACTGAATCATCAAAGCTGAACAGTGATGGAGAAACAGGTTTACCTTTTAGGTGACAAGAATGAGTTGAAGGGAAGTTATGAACTGTTTCTGAGAGACAAATAACACCAGGATCCTTTTTTAGGTAGCTGACAGCTGGTAACTGTGGAGGGGCGGGTCTAGCAAAGTTTTGCCAGGGGGGCTAGGCAGGGCATTAACAGGGAGAGGGGGGCACAAAAAATACTTTTCTTTGTTATTTCATTTAAAATGACTAACTTTTAATAAATAATTATCTGAATCTTACAACCAAAGTGGTCATCTGATTAAATGTCTAGAAATCCATAATTGTATACAAGTCTAATAATAATAATGATTTATATAGCGCTTTTCGGGGCCCTCAAAGCGCTTTACAATGCCACTATTCATTCACTCTCACATTCACACACTGGTGGAGGCAGCTACAGTTGTAGCCACAGCTGCCCTGGGGCAGACTGACAGAAGCGAGGCTGCCATATCGCGCCATCGGCCCCTCTGGCCAACACCAGTAGGCGGTAGGGTCTTGTCCAAGGACACAACGACCAGGACAGAGAGCCCAGGGATCGAACCGGCGACCTTCCGGTTACAGATGCGATTCCCAACCCCCTGAGCCACGGTCGCCCCTAATATATACCCTAGTAAGCTATAGTACTTTTTCATTTGGGAAGGTACCATCTGTGCAGTCTGCAATTGAAGAATTGAAGAAAGATGTTGAATCTATTTAATTATTGCAGAAAAATAACTGATTTCTGTGCATTTGTTTTACACTTACATTAAATTAAAGTTGATTACGTCGATTAAGCATCGTGAGGTGGGGGGTGGTTCCCTAATATTTTTGCTGGGAGTTGGCAACCCTGCTAGTTAGGTTGTTTAATATTTCTGCTAAGTACTCTTTAAAACACCAGAATAGGGAGGATGGTCCAGGTTTAAGTGCATTAGATTGATCAGTGTTGCTGAACTATGAAATATTTTGGGTGCAGTGTATTTTTTGCATACAGGTATAACAGAATAGCTTTAGTGTTGTTGTTTATTTAAACTTGAGTATGAACTTATAAAAATGCAGCAAGATATTAAAAAACAGTTTTATTGATTACAAAATACACTATATCGGATTCATATCAGTATCGGCAGATATCCACATTTATGATATCGATATCAGACATAAAAAGTGGTATCGTGTCATGTCTAATAAATACCTCTGTTTTTTTCTTTGTAATTAATCAATCCAAGCGAATGTGAGAGAAAAACATAGCTGCAGTTTCATTACTGAGCTTTTTGTATTTCCAGCCTCACTCACTTTCATTCACTTTTGCCTGTTCCCTCATCCCACAGAAACATCCATCCCTCCAAGGAAATGAAAACCTGAAGGAGAGGAGTCGTCCAAACAGCATTGCCTCCAACTCATCTTTCCACTCTACCCAGGATGAGTTTGAGTCATTGCCTCAAGTCCCCTCCACCACTCAAGTAGAAGGGGAAGATCCAGGAGCTGACTCTGTGATACTGGAGGAAGACGAGAGGGAGAAACTACGAGGAGGAGGCGAAGAGGAGATCAGATTGTTAAGGCAGACATTAGAGAAAGTTCAGATAAAACTGCTTGAAACCAGGAAGGAAAACCAGTCGCTTCAGGCTCAGCTGAAGCCAGAGCGAAGCAGGGAAAGAGAGGACAATGAAAGCGAGAGAGGAAGAGAGAGAGAGCTGATGGAGAGTCTAGCAGAGCTGCAAGCCAAGCTGACTGACACTCAGGAGAGATACCACCAAGCTGTGGAGGAAGTGGAGAATCTGAGAGTACAGGTGGGAACGAGAGAACGAGAGAGCCAGAGGCTTACATCATCCACACTTGAACATGAAGTAACGCAGCTAAAGGCCCAGCTCGCCCAATCAGAGTCAGAGGTAGATAAAGCAACACAACATATCAAACGTCTGGAAGAGGCACTGAAGAAGACGGAGGATGATAGAGAGAGCGCTAAAGAGAAAGAACAGAGGGCAGCACAACTTGAGGAGCTGTACAAGGAGGCACAGGAGGAAGTCAGGGTGCTCCAGGTAAATGCAGGGTTCTTCTATATGAACAAAATTGATTTGTCCAACCTTTGTAGTCTGTTTCATCTCTGCTTGAGGCTGACAATTCAAGATTTAGCTGATATCAGAGGAGCAGAGTTTTTTTTTTTTTTTCTTTAGACTGCTTTTTAAAATGCAGTTCGCCACATATCATTCATCTTTATGGCCTGCAATTTATCCCCTTTCTGTTGCTTAGGAGGCTCTAAAGGGCACAGTGCCTGTTGAATCTGCAGCCAAAGACTTTGAAGAGATGAAGGCTGCCCGAGATGAGGAAATCACTGGACTGCAGCTCCGCTGCAGGGAACTTTCACGCTCCTACAGTGAAACCAAAAATCAGCTCAATGCCACTCAGAAACAGCTGGCTGAAGCTCAAGCTGAGAAGAGTACCTCCCCCTCTCCAACTTTGGAACAACAGGTGCAGGTGTTAAACAGTAAGGTGGAGGAGCTGCAGAGGCTGCTAGCTGAGGCTGAGAAGAAATATTCATCTGCTCAAGAGGAGATTTCACTACTGAGGAAGGCGGCAGAGGTTCAGGCACAGAGCTCCGTGGCTCTTGCTGATCAAATGCAGGTGATGTCGTCTCTGGGTAATGCGATCAAAGAGCTGGAAAATGAGGTGGAAGCCTTGAAAGAGGAGCTACATCAAAAGACCACGCAGGTGGAGGCTCTTCAACACAGGTGAGTGAAAAATAGCAACACAAACACAAAACTAAATATGTCAAATTTTGATGATGAACATGTTTCCTATTTTTTACTGAGCTCCACCTTGGTTGGCTACAACAAAAATCTTACTTATACATTGACGCACCTGTATAAATAACCTTTTGGATAATGTGAAATGATAACAAGTAAAAGAACCTAATATTGTACTAATGATTATCAGTAAATGAGTATAAAATTAAGGCACAGACTATATATAAAAGAAGGATGCACATAGTGTACCACAAAATCACCGATAGGTCTTGTGGTGTAGCAGCCTCAAGTTTAGCATAATGATGCCAAAAGTGATCATAATGAGGTAATAGAGTGCTAGTATTAGTGTTATCAGCTAATACTAATTGGCTTGTTTAGGAATGTATATCTGTAGAATGGCAAGTTAATGAAAGAAAAAAACAAGCTGACTAATCTTGATTGTTAGAGAAATACATTTATCTCATTTTTTTTAAAATATGAAAATGAAAAAAATAAAAGATATTAAAATATATTCACATCAATTACAGGGTTACTGGGTTTATCCATTTCCATTAAATGTTCCTCCCTGCTAGAATAAAATGTACTTCTATTTACTACCATGTGTCCCCTTCACAAACAGGCTGACAGCTGAGAAGGATGTCACCCCAGATGACTCAGTCTCCCGCGTGGAGCATGACACAGTGCGGGAGCAGCTGGAAGGTGAAGTGAACCATCTGACACACCTCCTCCAGGAGGCCCTCAGGAAGCAGGATGAGATGGCCCTGGAGGCTGCTGATGCCTGGCAGAAGGTGGGAGGATAGGCAAAAACAACATATCCACTTTCCAAAGGCTCTTTTCTCTCTAACATTTAGTACTATCTATTCTTAACACTTATCTTAACCGCTCATCCATCCATCAGGCACGGGATAATGGTGCAGAGCGAGAAGCCCTGCAGGAGCTAGTTATGTCAAAGGAGAAGGAGAACCAGACGCTGACCTCCAAACTGGCCGAGTCCCAGGATGCTGTGTGTCAGCTCAAACAGCTGGTGGAGAATCACACTGCATCAGAGAGAGAAAAGAACAAGAGGGTCAGTAAGGAAATGGCAGCTAAAAGTATTTTCATTTCACGGTGAACTTGTTCAACTTGTTCTATCTTGTTGTAGATAGATGACCTGTCTCGAGAGGTGGTGAAACTGAAGGATGCCTTAAACAGCCTATCACAGCTCTCCTACAGCTCCTGCTCCCCCTCCAAACGACAGCAGCAAAATCAGCAACTCGAGACGATGCAGCAGCAAATCAAACAACTGCAGTACCAGCTTGCTGTAAGATTTCTCATTAATAATTAGCGAATCGGTTTAAAAGCTCCACAAAGGTCACAGAAATGTTCCCTTAAACTGCTTTTGTAATAAGTTACAGCACAATCTGTCACCACACACACACACACACACACACACACACACACACACACACACACACACACACACACACACACACACACACACACGTATAACAGCCAAAGCACAGCCATGGAAACAGCCACATTCCCAGGTTTGCCACCCCCAGGCTTCAGTTATAATCGGAGAGATCTGATGAGCTTATTCCTTACTGGAGTCACAACAGTGCAACCTTCTGGGGGCTCTGTAAATTACTTACACTAGCTTTGATATAAATAAAGTACAGTTGTTAAGTTTGGGTTTGCCTCATGTCTTTTTAGGAGTCAAAGAAGCAACACAGTGAAGTAGTGTCAGTTTACAGAATGCACCTCCTCTATGCTGTTCAGGTAAGTCCATCCATTTGTTTATGTCTTCTTGGACTACAGCTTAATGATGTTCACTTTTAAGGGATCAGGTCACCCTAACTAACTTTAAGTCAGGCATTCAGATACTTTTGTTTGTGATTCGTTGGAAGGTTTTTCAAATGAATGTCACTTAATATTATCCACCTAGTAATCACTTTAGCAGTTGTTTTCTTTATTTTTAGTCAGTTGACTAACTGACCGTCTGTCTTGGACCTTTAGGGTCAGATGGACGAGGACGTCCAGAAAGCCTTGAAGCAGATCCTGATGATGTGCAAGATGCCAAGCCAAGCCAACGAAGCCTCCTGAGACAAGCAGGGAGTGCTTTACCAAAAGCATGTTGTCAGACACACGGTGCCTCTGGATGAAGCTTGAGGATTTGTTTATAAGGAACTGGTTTACAATCAGGTGTTCATTGCCTTTACCTAATGTCATTTTGACCCAGTTACCTAACCTACACCTGGTATCAACATGTCTAGGTAGCTTACTGTAATGTGAACGCACATGTAGTTGAAGTCGGCCGTGTCCTCCCAGCTCATCTTCTTGTTAATCACATCGCATGCACAATCAAGACAATGAGAGGCTGTTTTAATACCAGGATGAATGCAAACATTCATGGACCGGCTGTCAGGATCTAGATATAGTGTGCATGTTCATACCAGGTGGAATTGGGGCGTTAATGTTAGCATGTTTGTCAGGTCAGGGTTGTGCTCATCAGCTCACTGATAATTCAGATAAACAGAGGAACCAGGTGTTTATCGTGTGTGTACCAGCCAAATTTAAAGTGTGTACATGTTAACACTACACTGAAGATGTGCAGTAACCCTAAATCACATGCAGTTCCACACATGCACCCATCAGCCCAGTGAAAACAGTGAGTCCGTTTCTGTTCAAGTGTCTATTTTATAATACAGCAGTGTTAGTATTATCTGAGTTTGCTGTAAAATGTTAACTGTCCACAATTTCCCGATAGAATTAAAATCATTTGTGCTGTGTTAACAATTGCATGAGTCTTTGCTCTACAGCAGCTCAAAAATTGCTGGACTTGTATGTAGAAAAAGCAAAATGCTGTTTGATTTTTTCCTATCAGTTAAAAAAAAAAAATGTAAAAAAAATAATAATTATTGAGCCGTTTTACCCTGTCGTGTTTTTTTTTTTTTAAATAACTGTACTTAAATGATAAGGGTTGATATCTTAGATGTCCTTGTTTTGTGTCAATGTTTTTCCTCGAATATAACAACGCACTATTGTTCCAGTGGCACCTGAATTAGAACATTTTCCTCTTAATATTATTATTATTATTATTTTTACATATGAGGGGTTAACTGTTTACTGTAGTAAAAAAGTAACAAATCTGAATTGTAACAAAAGTCCAGCAGTGGGCTGAATATTTTTGTCTTTCTGACACAGAGGGGGATAAGAGTTTTACTTTTTATATTCCCTCTACTCTTCTAAGAGTTGCAATCTCTTACATGAAAAGCATGTAAAATGTATTGCTTGATATCAGATGGTTGAGTTGTGTAAAAACAAAACACAAGTTCTCCTATCATGTGCCTGTAATCACACAGTATTTTTTTTTTGGTTCTACAGCAGCTTCAACAGGATTCTTTGTACCATCTTTTAATTTATTTATCTTTACCAGAAATTGCATTTTTCTCCCCTTTCCCTCAGTTTGTAATACTGTTCTTTCTCTCAGTGCTCCTTTGTGTGTGTGCAGGAAAACACTGTACAGTGTACTCTATTGGACACTTTTAAAATGCACAACCCGTTCACTGTTTAACTGGAGTCATACTGAATTAAATTGTATCTAAGTGACTGACCTTTGTTTCTCACTGACCAGGTCTTTATCGCCCGTCTGAGAATTGTTTGATCGTATGCCTGTCTTCAGTTCTTCTCGTTTTCTCTAAGCCTTGACTGAAACGTTTTTACCAAGAAAGGGAAACAAAGAAGCAGCTTGTCCTGTTGGTTGTTTCTTTTCTAACACTTTTGTAGTAAAAAGAGAAACTTGTTTGACAACTGTATTTTATCCACATAATAAATTTTGAAGATACTGCACATTTATCTGTTTTCTGTTATGATTAAGAAAGAGTAGCATTTAACCAGAAAATGAGTGATGACTGAGTGCTTATAGCTAATAGGAAGGTAACAGTAAATCATATGATTGGGGATCATACATGAACACTACATAACACAATACATAATTGGTTTATTTATTAGGTACACACGTTCAACTGCTCAACAGGCATGTAGAAATGTCCGAGACGACCCCCTGAAGTTCAGATAGTCCGAATGAGGAAGAAAGGTGATTTAAGTGATTTTGAATGTAGTATGGTGACTGATGCTGATCTACTGGGATTTCCCACACAACCATCTCTAGGGTTTATAGAGAAAAGTAACCTTTATTGAAATGGACTCCTACAATTTGCACAGACTTGCCAACACTGGACAACAGAAGATTAAAAAAATCATTGCCTGGTCTGAGGAGTCTTAATTTCTGCTATAAAATTTGCAAAGCAATGTCGTAATTTGGCGTAAACAACATGGAAAGATGGATCGATCCTGGCTTGTATCAACAATTCAGGGTGCTGGTTGTGGTTTAATGGTATGGGGGGATCACTTATTTACCTAACCCCACTACGTACCCAGAGAACCCATGCAGACACGGGAGAACACGCAAGCTCCACAGAAAGGTCTCAAACTCATGACCTTCTTACTGTGAGACAACAATGCTAACCATCATGCCACAGTGCTGCTACTGTGTGATTCTGTCATGTGAATATTCTATTAGCAAGGTGTACCTAATGAAGTGGTTGTTGAGTTGCACCTTCTTCAATAGTTGGTTTGCGTAGAAGAAGTAGTGAACTTGTACACCAGAACACTTTAAGGATCTGGCACTTTAGTCAGCAAGCACCTCTGGTAGAATCCCCCCCCCCCAAATAAAAAAAAAAAAAAACCAAACAAAAAACCTCTGTATATGTGACTCGACTAACAGGATGCACTGGCCTCATAAGTATTTACCAGTATTGACCAACTTCAATATTTGCAGGCCACAATACTCCTCTGCAAACACCAAGTCATTCTAGCAAAATTAGATTTAACACACGTTTTGGATCCAACTTTGAGAGAATCAGCCACAAGGTTTCTTCATTCATCTCAGAGTCATTAAAACATGAACTCACACATAGGCTTGGTAAAGATCACCAGCCAACAATTACTGGACAGGTAATGTATGACCACTAGATGGCGGCCATCACTAACACTAGATCTTTCATATCCTAATAGGTGGTTTTTACAAAGATATCTTTATCTAACAGGGGACAACCAAGTGAGATAAAATTTACAATGATACCCTGCAAAGCAGGCTGAGATCTCAACCAAACTGACCACTTTGTATGGAAAAGACTTTCAAACAACACCATCAAGAAACAAAAGGGAATGTCTTTTGGTGTTATATAACTTCAGTAGAGTTTTAAAGAGCATCTAGTGTATGTATGTGATATAGTGAGGCCATTTCGAATCACCATTAGATTGTTTTTTCCTAAAAACAAATATCCACAAATCTCCACTTCAGAGTTTAATATATCAAGGGAATTAAAAAAAATAATCTAGGATGTATTGTTTGTTTTTCTGTTGGTTTAGGCCCACCAGCCTCCATGTCAACACTCTGTCCTCCTTCAATGTCCTCTCAGCTTTGGCTCTCAGAAGTCCTGCCAGTCTGACTCTTGAGTAATGTATCTGCCATTCTGTTTCCTCTAACCGGTGGCACAACTACTTCGTTTCCTGCCCTGGCCCTGTGTTCTGCCCGCAGGCAAAGACACACTTCCACATAAGGATGCAAAAACACACACACCTCTGCCTTTACACGACAACTTCCTCTCAATCTTGCTTTCACACACGTTCTGTCCTCAGGCCTTGGGTGTTAGTGGGCCCTAATCCAGTTAGGACTCATGTTTGTCAAGCATCACAGCTGCAGAAAACTCTCCAAGTCTGGAGTCTGTGAGTGGCAGGATGAACTTGGCTAAAAGTTCGAGGCTATGGTTTATGATGAGTAGAGCCCAACTTTTACGAGTTTGTGTTTGGTTACTTGACTACAGTTCAACAGATTTTTCAGTTTTCCTGAAGCTTTAACTTTGAATAAAGACACCACAAAGGTAGATTTTTCTTTATCTGCTTATTCCAAAGACTCAAGTGTAGGTAAAGCAGGAAATAAAACATGAAATAATTAGATATATTTCAGGTATTTTACTGCCAAATGTGAAATCCTGCCAATGTTATTGCTGCTAATGGTTGCAGCTGTTTAAGTATGAAAATTTGCCATTTATTATTACTTATCTCATATGCTAAAACTGAAAAAAACTTTGAGTTTCATCCTTTTTAATAGTTGGTTTATTTAGGAAATAATCTGTTAATCTGCAATACTATCTTTATTTAAATACTCAAAACCAGAAGCTGTATTTTTGTGAAAAAAAAAAAAAAGATATCAAAGTGTGATCATGGACGTTAATTTTGTCAGTTATGTTTCCATGCCTAAAACTCACTCTTTGACAATAAAAACACACCACTGTCATACTAAAATTTAAGAGGTTGAAAGATTCAGCCATGACACAGTAAATCTCTGGGGACCCAGGGGTGAACCGTGGGGAACTCCAAACCAAGCCTGGATATATTTTGAGCATGTGTTTACAACATAGTGTTCCTAACTATCTAGATTTCCTAAAACAAACAAATAAATAACAACTCTGTTTTGTGAAAAAGAGTTCAGAAGTGAGGAGACAGAGTAAAGCAAAAGGGAAGAAATCATACCAGAAGGTCAAAGCCCAGGAGAGGAAGGCCGTTGCTGAAGGAGCCCATTCAGGGAGGAAATGAGGCGAGTTTGTGGCCAAAAAAATACCAAAAAAACCCAAGGAGAAGCAAGAGCAGCAGATCAAGAGGGACAAGTGTATATGTTGAATCACCAGGAGGATGACTAATCCACCACTGAGACTCTCTTGTGAAGTAGCGTACAAACTCGACTCAGCTGCCAAAGGCATGAGAGGAGCAGGCTAAGGAGAGGAAGCTGCTGATGAAGAGGTCAGCCCTCTTGTTAGTTTTCTTGACAACCATAACTTACTAGTGATTAAAAATGGCAGCAATAAAGTCGTGTATTTTGATCTTCCACCTTGTCACATTTTTTAAAATGTCCTCTGTTTTTTTGTTGATTTTTTTGCTGTTTGTTTAAACTCTGTATTTCCGGCTAATCAGGATTTGTGTTCTTAGTAAATATTGTTGAATGGCTTTTTGCTAACGTGCGTCATAACTCGCATGCTTGCTCTAAGAGAGCTGGCCTGTAATGTCAGCGTAAGTGTCGTGTATTTGTTTCTGTTGTTCTCCTACTTAATTATTTCCGAATATTTTCGGCTGGTAATAATGACATCTGGACCGGGACTCTTTTTGCCTGTCTTTGAACTGCTGTGAGTTTACAGAAAGATTTATTTACAGGCATTGTTGTGTCTGCTCGCCAGGTGCAAAACAGTCTGCCCTAATCAAATCTGATGCCGTGAGTGCTTAGAGGTTCTTCTGTCTGCTATCAACCTCTCTGCTTTGTGAAAATGCAGTGTTAAAGAGACAGGATGCACACAGTTTGTCGTCTGTACATGTAAAAGTGTGTGCAGAGCAACATTGCTGTATATATCTGTAATTTTACAGGGCTCAAAATATTTTGGTCAGTAATGTGTGTGTAAGCAGCACTGTTGCCTCACAGCAAGAAGGTCTGGGTTTGAATCCATCATCTGGCTGAGGCCTTTCTGTGTCTTCTTGCTCTCCTCATGTTTACATGGGTTCTCTGTTGGTACTCCGACTTCCTCCCACAGTTCAAAGACATGCAGTTAGTGGGGTTAGGTTAACTGGTGATTCTAAATTGCCTGTAGGTGTGAATGTGAGTGTGAATGGTTCGCTGTTGCTCTGTGTTAGCCCTATGACACACTGGAGAACTGTTCAGGGTGTATCCTGCCTCTTGCCCTATGGCAGCTGGGATAGGCTCCAGCCTTCCTGTGACCCTGAAAGCAACAATTAAGGGTGATTAAATGGGATTAAGCAGGCTCTTATGTTTAGCTTGGTACATATTTATCAGCATGTACTGTATATTAGCAGAGAAATAGTAATAATTAAAAAAAAAACGAACGAGTAAATAATAATCCAGGAAAAGGTCACCAACATGTAGCCACACATCTGAAAGCATATTGATTTGCTCCCCTGATATATAAAGGCAAAGGTTAAAGGTATCTGATCAACAGTATGGGGATACTTTTATGTCTGGATTGGTCCTCAACTGTTCTAAACTCTACTGAGTGAAAAGAAAAACTGAACTTTAGCTTGACAAGCAAATTCTGACTCCTAACTTCATTATTTGCTTGTGTGCCTCCTGCTACATGGTTTGGCTCACTAACAGGCCCCAATAGCCCTTACAATTTCTCATTGACTGCAGTCTCCATGGACAGATTATTTTACTCCTAACAAAGAATATATTTTTATATATGCAACCAGAACAATGAAAATGAATAAGTGGTGCCAGGCATAGAGAACACCGATCATATCTTGTGTCTCTCTCAATCTCCTAGGAGTAATTTTAGTGACTGTCACCAACTGGCATTCAGCTTTAAAAAAAAGCTTGCAAAAACATAACACGAACATGGGATTTTAATTTGCTGCTAAAGCTGGCTGATGTAAAGTTTCAGATGGGGTCAAAAACTAACGAGGGTGGGGCTACGGTGATGGCTACATTCATTATTTGTACTGTCTATACATGTGGCACTGTTGTCCACCTATTCCAGGTTCTAATTGTAGTTTATGATTTGCTACATTTACTTTTATTAGAATCTCCTGACTGAATATCTTACAGCCATCTTCTACAGGCCTAGCAGAGCTTGCTAAATATACTAGTTTCCGGGGGAAAAAATAGAGCTATCTTCTCGGTGGATGCATTGTCTCCGTAAACAACTTATGCGACTCTACACCTCCAACAGATTGTTTATCTGTTGTTCATCTGCTGAGTTCAGTGACCAGCCATTCTATTGTGACATGTAGTTGTGTTAAGTGCCTCTCAGAAATGCTAGGCACAATTGGCTTTTGGCATCCGGCCTGTTATCAACAGTTAAAGGTTTCGGTATGTCAGTAATTTCGGCCATGATAACTACTTGCATGTTTTCAAGTCATCAGCGGCCTCGGTGAAAACCCCCCAGAGTAATTCTCACTGATCCGTAGCTCTCTCTCTCTCGCTCTCTCTCTTTTTGGAAGAACATGGAGACCACAGGGGTGTTTACATGTGTATTTTAATGGGAGGTCTGATGGTAGTGAAATAAAACACGTCTGACATTTTTATGCATTTCAATCTGCTTTTTCGGTTCCAGTCCCAATTTTTCTGTCTTCACTTTACATCCTTCACCTAATTTTTTATCTCATTTATCTCCAACCTCCTCATTTTTCACATTTGCACCCCTGAGCCCTGCTGTACATCTCCACGGTTTGTCACTGCTGTGCGCCAACTTGCATTCCATCTAATACAACCGCATTTTATTGTCATATAATTAAGTGATGTGTGGAACATGTTTGCTGTGTTCAGCCACCAAGCCATCAAATGTTCTCAGTTTGTCTAACACAGGCTGGCCTTGAAATAAGACCCCGCAGCAGACGAATGGAGGGGCGTAAGAGACGCATGCAGCTTAATTGCTGCAAGATGTAACCTCGCCTGCAGCCCGCGGCCTACAAACACACTCGCACACATTTATGCATGTGAAAGCCAGCACAAACACACAAGCATGTGTGCAAGTAGAAAACACACTGAAGGAAACACAAACTGGTCTAAGTGTGTTACCAAGTGACAGCATGGCAACGGAGGAGGGGGTTCACATGCTTTCTTTTTTTTGTGGAAAAGCAAGGTTTTAATTCAACAAGAGGCCATCCTTTGATGGGGAACACTCAAAAGCACTTCTCTCTGAAACCAAACCAAACCCATCCAAAATCTACGTCGTGCATTTCCTTACGGCCATGTTTAATGGATAAAAGATGATATTAATGCAAAGATTCTTTGGAGTAGTCTCCTTTTGGCTCTTCATAAAAGCCCACAAAGCATTACTGAGTAGAAACGCTGACCAGTATGGGAGGGGATTGAGGCAGGAAAGAGGCCTGATTTGATCTTTAGCAGTTTTAAAAACCACAGGGATCCCCTCTAAATTAAGCCATTACAATATAACATTTCCAGGACAGCTGATACGGTGCAGCATGTGAACATTTAGTGCTGTCCCACGCCGATGAAAAACGATAAAGAATGTGTGACCATCATGTAGTTCCATAAAGAATCAATTGGGAAAGTTGGAAAAGCTGTTCACTGGAACATTTCCTATGGGGAGGAGAAAAACAAACAAACAAAAAACGTACATTTGAAGACTTGAAAAACATCATCTCGATTGTTGCTCCAGGCCGCACGCTAGAATGACATCACAAATTACGTCCTTGACTCTTTGGTTTCTTGCTCTCGGAGAAAAGCAAGTTGGGTCCCTTAAAAGGGGATTTTACAATGCTACACCATCTCTGGGCACGTCGATGATGTTCCCTGACATCATAGCGCTCACTGCGGTGGCAACCCAGGTCACTGAGGTACAATTACACTCACCACTATGGGAGACCGCAACACAGCAGACACAGAGAAGTTCAGCAGGAGGGTCCACCACGGAAACACTGCAAGCAGTGCATTGCGAGTGGTTATAGAAGCCATGGTTAAGTTACTGCAAACACAAGAAGAGCTACTGATAAGGTGCCTGTTCTGATTTAGCACTGAAGTTACATGAGAAGGAAGAAGATACCATTTACTGCGCTGTGTTTCAGGAAAACATAAGTCAGCTACCAGTTTGTGTATGCACAGTAAATATTCAAATATTGATAGTATTTAAGCCATAATCGTTGTGCTGCATCACAGATTAAACATGTTGTTTTCCTCTGAAATAGATGTGGGATAGTTGGATGAGTTCCCTGATCTGAGCAAGTTTTGGCTACAGATGCAACCCCTCGAGATATTTATTTCTGCATCTGATTTAGCACAGAATGATTGCAGCAATACAGTCTGGAGGTGGGGTAATAGCAGCGGGCAGAACAAGGCCTTTGATCAGACCATTTTCATGTTTATGTTTTACATTAAAGCATCTTACAAATATGTTAATAGTGAGTGTGTCCCGGGGCACCTACACTTTAAAACCAAACAAATCCTACAAGAGTATCACATGATCGTGTGTATGTCATGAAAAATGTGTGCAAATAAACTTTGGTAAGGAGCCACAACAACAGCAAAAAAAAGGGGAAAAAAAGTGCAGCATGCTGTTTCAAATTGTAAAAGAGGACACAATTACAACATTTCTGTAACAACTATTAATTGAAAGCAGGAGAATCACCTTTTGAAGCCCATCGGCTGCTTTTCTCCAACGGGACTGTCAGCTTGTACGTGTCCCTTTAGTGTTCATCTATGCACTGACATTCTGGATGCCTGGTGATTTAATTGTCATGCTCTGCCCCGCCATTCTCACTCTAGACCAGGCTTCCCAGTTTCAGGTCCTCTCGCTCACTCCAGCCTCCACACATCAGGTTCTGATGAGTCTAACTGGAAACACGTGCTCCACGCTGGCTCCCCCGACAGATGGGACAATAATCATATTATTAATGACACAGAGAAAGAGAGAGAGAGAGAGAGAGAGAGAGAGAGAGGAAGAGAGGTAGGGTGGGGTGGGGTGGTGTTCAGGGTGGGGGGAGTGGAGGAGGAAAATCCACCCTCCTCAAAGGCTTTCTGGTCTTAAATAGCTCAACGCTGAGCTGCTGACGCTTCTGAGGAAGTTATTATAGGAAAAGAGCACCTCTGTGTTTGCATATGGAATATCCTCTCAATTTAACTCAGTGCTCACCAGGCTTAGCCCCGTGTCACTCATTATAAAGCAGCTGAACTCTGGATGGACCCTGGTTCATGCACTGACTTGGGAAAATGTGTGTGTTTCAAATATATGTAGCCTTCTTTGAACTTTTGTTGTAGAGCTCATCTATTTTTCAGTGAAATTACGTGTGTGCCTGAGAGAAATGACACTTGAATACAAATCGTTCTGTATCCACTTTGTAAATTCAAAGGGTCACTTTATTTGATCTCTTTCAAGTGGGTGGGGAAAGCAACAGAAAGTGAGCACACACGGCCAGCAGAGCGCACGGATGCTGTCAGATGGCTTAGCTGAGGAGGCAGCTAATGCACATGCTCTATTGGCCCGTAACATGGACATCTTTTAGCTGATGCTTCAGAGAGTGACTTTGGAAGGATTCAATAAAAGGACTGTCAGTGACAACTTTCTGTGCTGCAAATTAAAGACAAAAAAACATTTAAAACCTGCAGTTCCTCGATTGGCCACTTGAATTTGGCTCCAAAAGGGGCTATTTTTCAGACTCCAGTGTTACAATATCCAAATTTTAAGAAGAAACAACAAAAAAGCAAAAACAAAAACAAAAAATTTGTTATTTTATGCATAATTAGAGGCTTGGCCATTTTCACTCAAAACCTTTGTCTTGTTCGCCTTCTGGTTGCACTCACAGGCAATCATTCTGCAGTCGCACTAGAGGACTTGGTAAATGGAGACAGCAGTATAATGACTTTCCAGTCTTGTTGCCTCTGATATGGTTGCTTCAAAGACAGGAATCAGGTTGGCAACCGCTTGCAGCCGTCTTCGAATGTGCAATGTGCTAGGACAGCAATACAACAACAATAAGATGGAGTCATGCTGCTATCAGTTTGAGTTTAAATGCGTAGGCAATTATATGCAGTCTGCTAGTGATTAACTGTGACAAACTGGTGAAAATCTCTAATCTCTCGCTTTTTACATATATACAGAAATTCACATTAACAGTCAGAGTTTGATAGATTTGCAGCAGAAATTCAAAAAAATTCCTCAATAAATAGTGATGTAGTTGCTGCAGGATGGCAATTTAACTGCAAACCTTGCTCAGCAACCCTGCTTTTATAAAATAATTAGTTGAGTCCCTCATTGCAAGGAGACTTATAAATTAGATGACAGTTATTTGCAAAAATTCACCAAACTGTCTGAGAGTGATTGCAATTAGTTCAAGATAGACAGCAATTGTTTGCCTCCCACCAGGTAAATTGTGGAAATCACCTTGCAGTCACCTGGTGAATGGTCAAACAGAGGTTGACGGTGTTGCTGGCTTGACTTCTGGATCACCACTTTGTTGCTACAACTAACTGCAAAGCAAAATAAATCAGTGCAATCACTGAGCAACCGCACATTTTTCAGTCACAAAGAAGTTTCCGTCAATTGTGACTGAGCCATTAAAGGAGTCAGGTGTTTAGTTTATTGAGGTGAGCACATTTAGCCACCATAGCCTTACAAAAAAAGAAAGAAAGAAAATGCATTTAAAGAACAATAATAATATTAATATTGTGTGGCTAAAAGGTAGTTTCACAGAGATTAGCTTGGATCTCTGTGAAACTGCCTCCGGACTGTATGCCCGAGGAACAAAGGTGCTGGAACAAAAGTGTTGTTTCCCAGTGCTGGTGGTTTTTGATGCATCCCTATCTTTGTCCATTCAGTTTCCTGAACAAACTGGAGACACAACAATGAAAGCCAGAAAACAAAAAGAGGATAAAGAATAGGTCATTTTGATATTGTTTGACTATGTCTCAAACTATCAGGTGATGCATATTACTGTGGGAAAAATGGAGGCACCACAAGTAAACAGAGGAAGCTTTCAAACATAAGGCAAAGTACTGTAAATTGAAAGAAAATAAAAAACCTACTGATCACACTTTTCACTGTTAGTTCTGCACAATCGAGAAGAAGTGGCTAAAACGCAGTGCATCACTTCAGTGCCCTGATTTTGGATTACAAAGGAAACAAGCTGAGCTCTGTTAGAAGCTGAGTCACACAGTCCAGATTCACCTGCACCAAATTACTCAAGCAGCCCAAGGCTGTGTGTCTCACCAGAGCAGGAAACACTGAGCAAGTACAGATTGTGGTGGTGGTGTGGGGGGCAAATTGCGAGAGTGGGGGTAGCTTGATTTCGATTTGGAATAATGTTTGGGTATCCACATACTTTTGTGTATGTTTGTGCAATAAACAGACAAATGATCTGTCTTGAACAGAACTCCACACAAATTATGCACAAAAATAAAGGGCACATGCTGAGAGGCAATTAGGTGGTCCACTGCCTTAATGACTTATTTCACCCCCGGTCACTTCTGATTCACTTTGTATCAAAGCACCGGAAACTACATTAACGCTGAGTCAAACCTCCAGGAACCACCTCTGTCTCTCTTTCATTTGCCTACTCTCTCACAAACACACTCACATGCTTACAGTACCTCTGCATGCACACAGGAAGGGGTCTCTTAGTTTGTGGCCAAGTGACCAAAAATTTACAGGCGCGTTGTATGAACCTGTGGCCGTAAATGTGCACGTGTGTGTGTGACAGCGTCTGAGACAGCGAGCAAGAATAAAAAGGTCCAACACTTGTCTATGAGTGCCTTATTAAGAAGGTGAGAAGTGAGTTCGGTGTCTGGAGGAGGGGGTTAATTGTGCTCTTAAAAGAGGACTTCAAAGCGAGGCTGGTGTCAGAGCTGAGGGGCAGAGGAGTGAGAGGATGAAGATGAAGAGGAGGAAGGAAAAAAAAAGAAAAAGTAACTGATGTTGGAGGTTTAGGGGAATTCGTAGGACAGAGGTTATACCAATCATTTTGAAATTCCCTGAGGACAAAAAACCCCTTAAAGTCACAGTTAATTAAAAAAACCAATAAAAAAAATCAATCTCTGCTCAGTGTTACCTCTCTTAGATGTTTTTAGACACGATTTTCAGATATGTTTGGAGGCTCTTTGGAAAATCAGAGGAAAGAATGTAAAGAGGAGATGTTTCCATCAAGAAACAGGAGCAATGAGAAGAAAAATTAGCATTCAACGCTTTGAAGTAACCTGCTGTTTGGTTGAAGACAGGCGCAGCGGGGCTTCCTCAGCATTTTGATATTATAGAAACTCACTCAGCTGATCAGTTTCTCTAGTAAGTATGTTTCATTTAAGGCTGTTTTTTTTCCTAGCCAAAATTAGCACAGATTAACACCCAGACCTACATTTAGCTGATAACTCATTAGCTGCCCACCCATTCAAATATGTTCTGATTAATTAACCGAAAAATCAAGATGGAAAAGCCAAAGTGCCATACTTGAGGATTCTAGTTGACCAGAAATGTTACATCATGGCTGCTACTTCTGTCATTTATATGCAGTCAATAAAAGGTCTCCCAGGTCAATGTTGACAGTAGTTTTGAGATATCATTCTTAAGCTTACTGTCAAAGCTGCCGGGGCGAGCCGTGTGGTGTTGGAGGAAAAGGAGGACCCAAAATGCAGGCAGTGACTGATGATTCGAGTGACGTTTATTTACAAGTGGTGGAGTGGCAAAATCAGGCAGTGAGGGAAGAGAATTTACAGAACAAACCTAAACTGGGAAAGCTAAATAACAAACCGGAGATCATATGAACGGGGTGAGAGGCAGCGAGACGAGGCCGAGGACACCATGAAACACAGGATACCTAGAAACACAGACGAGCCAACAACAAACACAGACCGACACCCACTAAATATACACACACAAGGTAATCGGGTAATCACACACAGGAGGGAAGAACAGCTGATCCTAATACACATGATGACTGGAGGACACAAGCTGAACACAATGACAACAGACAGAGACCTTCAGAATAAAACAGGAAATCTAGAACCCGAACAGAGGAAAATAATCATAAAACACAAAACGCTGGGTCAACGACCCAGCACCATGACACTTACTGGTTCTTAAACTCGGGGAAAGAGCCACTGCAGGTGAGTGTGAATGTTTAGGTAAAAACATAGAGTTGAATATTTAAGCTAGCTTTTTTAAGTTCAAAATCCTGATTTTCTTTTGAATCTATATCATCAATTTGCATGTTAGAAAAATTTAGAGACCCACTGCTCAGATGGAGGGCTTGCTGTGCTTTCATCACTTGTTGAAGACTAGGGCTCTGTCTTCTTGTTCACTCACTCACCAAATAGTTTCTGCAAGTCCAAAACAAGTACGAACCACTGGTACATCTACTGGGATGTGCCACTCCTGCACAATTATTTCTGGCTGCTCGAAACTGTCTGCCACTAAAACTGATGGCTGTGGCACATTTATGGCCACATTTGCCATTTTTGTAAAACTATATGTCGGAACTGATTTTTAATTCTGACTGCAGCTGTCATAGCTGTCACTATGCATGTACCCTACCTCTTCCTTAATGGGTGGGCCAATGTGAGCAAAACTTTGCACAAAACATCATCACACATTAGTGATTAAATGTTGTTGTTTTTTTTGATGGGACAGAACAACTAATTATTTGTATTTTTTTCCTTTTCAAAAGACGAGCCAGTGTCCGACTGAGACTGAGACTCACCAGTAACAAAATCCCATTAGCTCCATATCTAGCTGCCATTCTGCAGAAGACAGAAAGACGGGCTGTAATGCATGATGGGCTTTGTTGATGGATGCAGTATACAGCTTCTGTACACTGCTTGTTGGTGTGTGACAATTCAAGCACAATTCATCCATCTATCCATGTTGTTCAGCTTCTGTCACAGGCTGGCTGTGTGGAGTGAGGAGGTGAACCCAAGTGCGGACACATAAAATAGACAAAACCTGAGTGCAACAAAAGGAGCCGTTTATTCAAGGCTGGTGAAACAGAAAAGGCAAAGGCAAAACTAAACCATAACCAAAACTGGGTGATCTAAACATAACAAAACCCTAGAACAAGAACATAGACATAGAAACCTGACATGAATTCATAACCCTGGAGACATGGCATGAAGCGGAAACAAGGTAGGATAACAATCGGACAAGGAATGAATGAAAACACACCGACTAAATAAACACAGGAGGCGATCAGGGGAAGTAGAAACAGATGGGGAAACAGCTGATATGAATGAACATAATGACGTTGCAGGGGAACTGAAACTAAAAACAGTGAACATGGTACGCCAGACCTCTTCAAAATAAAACAGGAAACAGGAGACGCAGACATGACAACACGAGCTTGACAATGCAGGTACACGCAGACATGAAACACATGAAGGGCGAGGGAGACTTAAACACAGGGGAGTGAGGACACAAGGGGAATCTAATAAACCTAAGAACTATGATGGCAACCTCGGCGTAATAGAAATGAACTTAGATAACCTAAAGAACTTAAATATAAACCATAAACATCAAAATATATTAAAACTCAAAACACTGGGTCAGATGACCAAGGATCATGACAGTCTAAGGAGCTTGGAAAGAAAAGCATCTGGATTTCTTTAAGTTGCTTGAAGACGTTTCAGCTTTCATCTGAGAAGCTTATACAGGAGAGTCTTCTCCAGGCATGACATCCCAGTGTACTTCGGACACAGCCACACACTCAGACAAAAACTGGCTCATCCAAAAGACAGAACTCCTAAACACATACTTAGCAACGTTGTGTATGCTGTACAGTGTAGCTAGGAATGCTCAGACCTCTACATTGGAGAGACCAAACAGCCACTTCATAAACGTATGGCACAACATAGAAAAGCCACCTCGACGGGTCAAGATTCAGCTGTCTATCTGCATCTTAAGGATAAAGGTCACTCTTTCGAGGATGCCATTGTTCACATTTTGGACAGAGAGGACAGATGGTTTGAAAGAGGAGTGAAAGAAGCCATCTATGTCCACTGTGAGCGACCATCTTTGAACAGAGGCGGGGGTTTACGACACCAACTCTCTGCCATCTATAATCCAGTTTTGAGATCCCTTCCCAGACGCCTTAACGCCCACTCACATCCTGGGCCTACTGACCTCAGGAAATCACATGATAGGGTGGGGCCAGGTTTCACAGTGGGTTCATCCGAAACCCTGGCTGATTGGGACCCACACCCGTTTTCACTCCTTGTCTCGTGTGATTAGGTAGAATTCAATTCAATTTTATTTTATTTTTAATAGCGCCAAATCACAACAGTCGCCTCAAGGCGCTTTATATTTTACAGTAGATCGTACAATAGGATCAACAGGGGGTCCATGTCCCTCTTGGGGATATACTCCCATAGGGCTTAAATCTGGGACTCTCCACCATGTGACCCTGGAACTGAAGAAGCTTCTCGGATGAGAGGTGAAACGTCTTCAAGCAACTTAAAGAAGTCCAGACGCTTTTCTTTCCAAGCTCCTTAGACTACGATGACCTGGATGACTGAGAACCTTCAAAGACATGATTGTCACAGCTTCTCCAGTTCAGAGTCAGAGGTGGTGAAGAAAATGGATGGATGGGTAATTCAAACAGAGCCCTGGACCAGCATGGCTTTTGTCAAAAGTAGACCCGGTGCTTTTTTGAGTGATGCGGACAAATAGCAGCTCATTTGGTGGAACTGCATTGTAGTACAGCATTGTTGTAGGCAGCTGCTATCAGCTCCAACGGCTGCGTAAAAGCGGTAACGCATTGTAGCTGATCCTGGTGTATTTTTTGGGTAATGGGATTGCTAAAAGTAAATATTTGATGGATGAACATTAGATAAGAGAACTGTCCCAACAACTAATAGGTGGATTGGCATGAAATGTGACATTCATAATCCCAGTGATTTTTGGAGTCTTTCTATTTTTTTTAATGCAACCAGCAGGTCAGTGTTTTGATCTTTTATCCAAATTCCCACAAAAACGTGCACCCAAGATTTCTCTGTATAATGGATTTGGTGATCCTTTAGCCCAACACTACATTGTCTGTCCTTGTATCTAATCTACTAGATGGCCTAGAATATCAGGAGTTAATCAAAGAGCCAGACAATTAATAATCTAATAATTTTAGAATGAGTAGTTTTGACCTTACCTTACTTTACGGACACTTAAAGAGCATTAGACATGTCACCTATGTACTTCTCACATTAGCAAAAGTAAAAATAATACTTAGTCGCCAATAAAATGACAAAAACAAAAGAAAAAGTTTTCAGAAGTTTATATCAGTATCCAAAACTGTTCATTTAAAACATGACAGTAATTGATTCTCTGGTGAGTTTTAAACTGACCTTCTGATTGGTTGTGTTAGATGTTAATTTAATATAACATAGACAATTGGACATTATCATGGTTGCAATTAGGTCTTCTGACAGGCAGCTGTAAAGCAGATGGCAGATTGCAGCTCTCAGACTAAACACTCCAGACCCAGAGGAGACAGATTCATATTTTCTGATACTGCTGCTGTCGGGTAAAAAAACCTTTTTGGTCTCCAGTGTTAGTTACAGATCAAGCTTCTGGCAGTAATAAAGCACTGGAGGTTTGCACCACCTAAACTCAACTATAACAGTGTAAATGTGTAGTTTATATCCATAAATGTGCTGTATGTAAATGGAAAACCTTGTGACGGCAAACGCATGACCTCAGGTAACTCCCGGTGTTTAAGCCACATGCAGAGAGCTGCACACAGCGACAGGTGGACAATAGCTGGAGTCAGATCACACAGAAAAGCGATGTTAGAACCCTGGAAAAAAATAAAACACTTGTCCAAGAAGAAAGTCCAAAACATTGCTTATACTTCCCGAACAGATTTTTAATCAGCTTTAGAATTTCCACTGATTCATAGTCCATCCATGTTATTTCACCTGACACTGATTACACTCCTGTTGGACAGATGGCTTTGCAGCAGTTGCACTGAGGATTTTACCCAACCGCAGCACCAAAAAATGAAAATGTAATTTGTAGCTGAATCAACTTGGCCCACGGCCCTTTGGTCTTTTCTTTTCCCCCCACAGTTAAAAAACATATTTCATTGCTCTTTAAACTATTTGTTTTGTGTAATGACATGCTAGCAGGGTATGTGAAGACAACGCAGAGCACGGAGTTCAAAGTATTCAGCTGAAAATGCTTTTCCAAATGACTTGCGAAACATTTTAAAATGTAAATAAATACAGTATGTAGGATATTTAAACACTATTTTTAACTGAAAGTGCCACAATCACAAGAAATGTGAGGATAGACATAAACCTTTACAATCATGTCGCATCCCCCCCTCCCCCGTTCCTTGTTTCCTGTTACATAATGCTCAAAATATTTCTAATAGCTAGTAGAACTGGACTATAGGTAGGCCAGTTCACCACCATGAAGCCATGCTGTTGGGATGTGAGCAGAATGTGCTTTGGTATTGTCTTGCTGAAATGAAAGCTAATGGAGCTTGGTCTAGAACCTGCATATGTATATCACTGATTATTAATAAGGTATTCAGAGACTTGTAATTTAATATTTAATTTCATTTTTTATTTGCATGATAGATAGTTAGATAGTTTGATGTGCTTTATGCAGTGTGACCTGAGGCACTGAAGATCACTGCCATTTAATCATGGCTTTTAGCTTAGGCCATTGCCATTGTTTATTTTATTACTGACTGTAATCATTGATTATGTTTTCATGTAGATAATTAAAACCTCCAACTGTTTACAGTTTTGCCCACACAGTCCTTAATCGCTCAGTCACATCAGAGTAAAAATAGGACAGCAATCTCCGTGTTACTAGGAGAAACTGGTGGTTTCGGGGTGATTGGACAGAATTTATTTTTGGTCCAATAGCAAGTAGTTCCACTGACCAGACCATCAACTGGTTACCCAGAGATTAAGTGCACAACAAGCTTTCACAACTTTTCAACCTGCGACTTGTCTGACTCTGTCAGACTGGTAAAGGTTTGCAGGTAACTGCCATCTAAATTATCAACACAGACAGACTGGGAATGAGTCTGAGTCAGTGTGTGCTGGTGAGTGAAATCTGTGAGGTGTCTCTTTGTGGTAGAAGACTCGACTCGGCTGGTTGTATTCTGTTATCCTTCGATATAAAAGCAAGGCCGTAACTACATCACTGTTCACGGAGGAATTCAGATTTATGAAGTTGTGGCTGGACTCTGAATTTAAGTAGTTAATGTGAATTTCTGTGTATCTAGAGGAAAAGAGATTTTTGTTTTTTGCCAGTTTATCCGTTAATTACTGTATTACTGTAAATAGATTGCATTCCAATTGCCAGTCTGACCCCATTCAACTGCAAGCAGAGAGCAGATGACTTCATCTTCAATCAATCAATTTTCCTGTAGACTCCTGGTGGAGCATAAGTCCGCAACAACACCACGCCAACGGACTCTGTTCTGGGCCGTTCTCTTCAGCTGGGTCCACATCATTCCAGCGGCCTTCACTTTGCTCTCGACAGATCTTCTCCACATGTTTGGGTCTCCCCAATGACTTCATCTTATTGCTGTTTTATTACCATCATGGCATACCAAAGTTGCTTTGAAGATTGCTGTGAGTGGTAGCAAACCTGGTCTCCATGTCTAAAGCAACCATTGCAAAGGCAACAAGATTACAAGTTCATTGTACACTTTTGGTCAACACCATGGTCTCCACTACTGTTTTCCTCAGTGTGCTGACCTGATCCTGATCTTTCCTTCAGAATGACTCAGCTTGTCTCAGATTTTCTTTTCATGGCAAATTATTTTTATTAACCTAAATATTGAGTTTTTTGCACTATGTCTTTATTTTATACAAGTATTTCAAAACTTGATTGTATTTGCTTGGTACCTGCGCTTCTCCACACACATTCACACTCCACTACTGGAGTGAGCTTTGATACTAAAGCAGTGCCAATGGCTTTATGACAGTACAGTCTTGGCCTCTGAGGTGCTTCCTTCCAGCCCCCGTCTGACAATAATTACAATGATTCATTTAGTTTTATTATTTAACAGACATCTCCCTTTGTGTGTGTCTTGGCCTATAAGTCGCTAAGTGACAGGTCTTTAATTACAAGCACAAACAAACGACACCACGTACATATGTTCTGGTTTACTGTAATGTGGGAAACACCAGCATGAAAATAATGTCATCAGACAAAGGATTACTGAGGCAGAGATATCAAATTCTGCTGTTTATTAGCTCCTACCTTTTCCCCTTTGTCTTGCTGTAAAAAACAATCATCATTAATGTAAATCAGGTAATCCAATCTGCAGATACGGCGCTGCTTTGATCCGCTCATGTCAATGAGGGAATGAATTTAGATGTATATACAGTAATGAATTGGATCTAGAGTATCTGGCCCTTAGTTTCACTTCTCATCAGAGGCTTACAGCAGCTTAAGCATGTGTTTCTGATCAGTTAAATTAATCACCGTTTATCTGGCTGAAGTTTATTTCTCACCGGGGGAAAAAAACAAAAGCCCACCTCAAATCAGCGTCTTGTCCACGTTGCGCTCTCTGTCTCTGTCACCTGCTGGAGATTTGCTTAGGTTTGAATTACAAACCAAACTTGGTGTGCGAGCTGCAGTCAGGTAACAGGCCAAAAGAGCCTGAGAGCGGCGCGCACACACCTACAAGCTCGAAAGTGGTGTTATTGTTGCTCTGTGCGCTCCTTCATGGATGTCATGCATGTATGTGTGCGTGTATGTGTGTGTTACCAGAAACACCAGGCGGTGTGAGTAATGCCTTAGCCTTTGGATGTCTCTCTTATGAGGCGACGTCAGAGTCTGTTAGTAAATGATTAATCAGCAGTGTTATTTCGGCTTATGCTGTCTGATAGCATTTTTCCTGGAAGCTTTGGAATTTGTCTTCACAGCTGGACTTTTACAAGAACTCTCTGCTCTGCAAACGAAGAAATGCAGGAGCGTGCTGTAGTGTTGCAACAGTTTGAAAAGCACTTGGGCAGCGGCATTATCTGCAGAGCACTGATGACATGTCTCCATATACAACACTGGAGGACAAAAGTTATTAATAGCGATGACGTTATTAACAAACACATGGATTATAAGCAGAAAAATTAACCCAGAAAACCAAAACCATCTTTGTATCGGGTTTTCTAAAACATGGATTTTTCCTCTCGGCCCATAAAGTATTGACTTGAGGTTTTCTTACAATGTATCTCAGTGGTGATGTATTTGTCATTTAACCTCTCTCTCTCTCTTCCCCCATCTTTCTTTGGTAACAGCTTCACCACTTGTCTTTATCTCCCAGACAAATTGCTGCCATGACATCATTCGCTGTTTCATATATCACAGCCCACCCACTCATCTCGATACTCCCCCTCTTAGCACAAATAGCCCCGAGAGCTGACATCCCCAAAGCTTCAGCTCATTGCCCAGTATCACTTCTCATCCTTGTTAGTTCGTGTTTGTGAAAATATGTGCGCAGTCACAACTAAAAAGCACTCATCAAATAGCTACCTGAGCACAAACGTATCTTGTTGAGTGACTAAAGTAAAAGATGAAAGAAAGAAAAATAGCAGCAGGGTGACTTCATCTTCCTAGCAGGTAAAGAAGGGACCATACACCTGTATTTATGGTCAGTATGTGATGAAATGTGACATCACCGTCTACATCAAATGCCACATATTGCCAAAACAATATTCAGCCTCTACCTTTCAAATAAGAAAAGAGACTACTACAGTATTATTACACAAATAAGTTGTTTTCAAATGACATTCTCTGTGTGTGGTGTCAAATACAATGATCTGGCACAGAAAAGGGCAAGCCAGATGTGCACATGTGTTATGTGCAGAAATACAGTTCTTATAGTTTTGACCCTGTACTTCTGAGTACTCTTACTTCCTCCAAAGACATGCAGTTAGTGGGGTTAGATTAATTTGAGATTGTAAATTACCCATAAATGTGACTGTGACTGGTCATTTCTCCTCAGTAACTCAAAAGCATGCTCTGTTGAGTTGTGACTGACTTAACTTGAGGAACTCTTGGGTTGCTTTTGGCTCGCTACTCATTTTCACTGTGAGGTCAGTTTTGCAGCATTTGACTAAATCTGACCAGAGAGTACAACCCTCAGTAGTGTCTTCACATCTTGCTATAAACTGCACTGTGTGATCACACTTGCAGATCTTTTTGGTGTTGTTGAGCTCGCCAGTGCCTTCCTTCTTTTTAAGAATGTACCAGATTGTTGATTTGGCCACTCTTAACATTTTTGTTATCTCTCAGATAGGTTTATTTTTTCAGCCTAATGATTGCCTCCTTCACTTGCATCAACATCTATGTGGACCTCATACTGAGATTTCCAGTGAACAGAAACCAAATGCAAGTTCAGTACTTGGAATCAGCTCCAGATCTTTTTATCTTCTTAATTTGTCATGGAATACAGTGGGCGGATAAAGTATTTGATCTCCCACTGAATTTCCAAGTTTCCTCACTTACAAAGAAATGAACCAATTTATAACTTTTATGTAATCTTTTTTTTTGCTCTCTTGCCATTAAAATGAAACTACCCTATAACAACAGACTTAGTCTAGTTTATTTTTTTGCAAGTCAGCAAACTTACAAATTCAGCATGGGATCAAATAATTATTTCCCCACAGTCATTGGGGAACTAGCCTCACCAGGCTGCATTTGGTTTGTCAGGCAATTGTGAATTCCAACCTCTGAAACTGGGGAACTCCATAAAAAATTGCCTGTAGATCCTTATATGCTCATAGATGCATCTGTAAACACTGTATAAAACTTGCAGTGTCAATCAAGTGATTAAATGAGAAATAATAGTAATGATTATAATAATAATGCCATGTTTCAGCATGAATAACCCATTGTATTCACTTACACCTGAGATCAAACAGTTGCTTCCTACTTTTGGATCTGAGTTCACTAACGGTAACTTTGTAGATTAAAATAAAAATTCACAAGATTGCGAATTCTCTATCATCTGCATCATTTTCCCACTTCCCCAAATCAAGCAGACTCCTCTTGATTTCACGCTAGTGGCTGGATATGCTAGAAGTTTCGGACAGACGTATATGATGCCAGACGCACTGACAGATTTACCACCACACTGGCCACCGCATCTGCTGGGGTTACAGTGGAACAGGTGTGTACGCCAGTATCTTTGAATTCACTAAGGCTGGCAGTTTGACACCACTTCCAAACAATGCTGTTGTAACCTTTTAGGGACATGAAAAATATGTATATAGAAAAGAAACAAAAGCAACATACTAGGCTGGAGAGGGCCTGAAATCCAGGCAATGTAAAAAGAATTTGGGTCATTCTTTCTTACCGAGTTAACTGGCATGACCTGCTGGTCCTCACATGCTGAAGTGACAGCAGCTCTTAGAAGCCTTTAATAGGCTGCACACAGCCAAACTAAGCTGTTAAACTATTATTAATCCAGATAACTTTGAAGCTCATTTCAAATATGCACTTGCTGTTTTACATTTTAGTATCAAAATAAATGGGGTGCAGCTGTATAACAATGCATCTGAGCGATAAGTCTGATTTCAGTCAAAAAGCGTTATCTAACTTATTTTGCATTTTTCCAAATGAGCATTTCCAGCCCTGTGCCACAGATGTCCACAAAACACAGGGTCCGGGCTCCCTCTGTCTGCAGGTTGCAGAGACGTGACCAAATCACTGAAGACCCACAACAATCCTGATTGGTAAACACGTGCACATAGACAGAAATTTACCTCAACCACTCACCAGAGGGGAACATAATTCATGACTTGCCCCTGACAAGCATTTTCAATTCTGTCTGCTAGAGTAATACAGAAAAATGGATAAAATTCACTGCCAGCAAGGAAAACAAAAAGTTCTTAAGAGTGGAAAAACAGACCCTTTTAGGGAGGATGGAAAACTGGAGAGTGACAGTAAGATGAAAAAAAGCTCAGTCTCAGTCTCACAATACAAGTTTGGTAATGTGAAATTGTGTGTATGCATTCGATCTGAGCAAAGAAACACCTGCACTGTTTGTTAGTTAACCAAAGAATTCCATTATTTGTGTAGAGGACCCATATGACTTCATGTTCAAGACAAGCAAGACAAAATGATTTGTCCATGACTTTGATTGTGTTGCATATCTTTCTTGCAAAATACAGTATTTTCTCAGTCTTTCCTTTTTTTCACTGATTACTAATTATTCAGTAGAGAGATGATGTATGACATGTGATGCAGGCATTAGTAGGCTGAGTCCTTTGGGTGGAAACAAAAAATTCACAACTGATGCTGCCATTGAGAGCTCAGGTGACTTTTCAGGATTAGCAATCAAACTTTCAGTAACAATCCTTGCTTTAAGAGCATTGCACAGTTTAGATTCAGGAGAAAACATATGATGGCCATATTCTTTAAAACACCAAGAGATGCCCATCAAGGCTTTTAGATGCATTTTGTTACTTTTTTGTGTTTATGTGAAAGTTTTTTCTGCAGAGGAAAAGCTCTGAACATTTTCTCCTCCTCCACTGACTCTACTGTTCTGCTTTAACCTCCTTCCATGAATGCCTGATTTACCAATGTCACACTTGGGTTCACTGCAAACCTCCTTGGCATTTGACTTTCTAAACAGACATGGGCATCGTTTTTATAATAAATTTAATTTCTTTTTTCTTTTTTTAAACTATGCCATTAAAATTTTTTACATGTCCTTGTTAGGTAAAAGTGTTACTTTGATAAATCAGAAGAACAGCTGCCTATCATCTGGTGGAAAGAGGTGAAAAAATGTCTGAATGTGAGACTAATATTCATGCCCCTCCTGTTGAGACAGCGGAAGTCTTGTCTCGGTGCAGTGGACCAGTCAATGTCAGGTCTGAGATTAAATCCATAACCAGACACAATATAATGAGGTTTCAAACCAGCAGCCCACTGGGACAGCGCACTGTAGTCTCCACCACTGAAAGGTTGAGTAGTCATGAAATCACGTGTGTTTGTTTTAGGCTCAGTGGGAGAGCGACTAAGGACTCCAATAATGTACTTTCTATGATTACCCTGTTGCCCTTTAAACAAGTAAATCTCACATGTATACATCAAATATGTAAAAAAGAATCCAAAGTATGAAATGATATATATGAAATGATATATATATATATATATATATATATATATATATATATATATATATATATATATATATATATATATACATATATATATATGTATATATATATATCTGATATTTCTGTGTAAACGGTCACATTGGTTGTTTGTTCCAATATATATGAAATATTGGAACAAACTCAACAGAGCTATAAAGTCCACAATTGGAGAATGGCTGAGTGGTTGTCAGGCTGTCAGTTCAAGGTGCTATGTGCAAAAACACGATTGTTTCAGATGACCATTATCCTGAAGTAGTGTTGGCTCATGGGAATTGTCTGCAATGCCCGTGACTTGAAAGCTAATGCCTTTAGGTTACTTGAGGCATAAATTCATCAGGACGTGTTCAATTGCACAGTAACGCCTTGGTCAGAGGTCAGAGGAGAATGGCCAGACAGCTACAAGCTAACAGGGAACACCTGATTATTGTTAGTGACCATTTATGACCACAGTGTACCCATCTTCTACTGGTTGCTTTGAGTAGGAGAATGCAGAATGTCACAAAGCTGCAACAACAGCTGCAATATTATCTCAATATGAAGCAAAATCTCAGAGGAATGTTTCCAGCACTTTATTGAATCTGTGCCATGAACAATTAAATCAGCCATGAAGGCAAAAAACTGTCCAACTGGGCGTATGAAGGTGCAACTAATGAAGTGTCTGCTAACTGTATATTCATGCTAAGTCATCTAATCCAAATTAAGTCTTCAATGTTACTTAATTCAATGTAAATTGCTGACTTGACATTGGATGAGTCGATTAACTCTCCCAGAAATGCTGCCGACAATTAAATTCATTGCTTTAAGTACACAAGCTCACACTGTCTTAACACTAGTGCAGTCATTTTTAGAAATTTGAGTGTACAGTTATGACAAATTACATAACATCTTCCCAGCTGACATCAGTGTTTGAACTTCTGTATGTAACTATCATTTAAAAATGAACAATGGCAATTACATCTCCCCCTTCTTCTTTTGGACCACATTACCCTATCCCTTGGTTACTCTGTCTCACCAACCCTCTACATCCCTTCTTTCACTGCATCTGTAAATAATCTCTGTGGTCTTGCCTCGCAGGTCCATATTTAACATACAAGGGAAAACTAGTCATTTTTTCATTTTTATACTGTCAATAAACTGTTAAAAATGCACACAGCATTCTACCCTCAATGAGCATTTTCCACCAGTCTACAGCTTGCCTGTACATTTGCAGGATACACTTGTTTCCCTCGAGGCCTGCTGTAAGTGTGAAAATGTCTCCAGGCAGCAGTAATGCACGTGTTCCCGGTGAGTCAACTGAGCTGAGGGAAAATTACACAACACTTACAGCATGAAATGAAGGATACAACCTCTGCAGAGATTGTTTCTGAAGAAAAGCCCTGTCCATAAGAGCAGCAGGTGGTTAATGACAAGAGAGGTTTAACTTAGTAGCTTACTCAGCTGTCTCAGTCATTCAGCCCACATGGCTAAAAAACACACAATGCTAACGCTGGCTTATTGGTCTGCTGATGATATGCCTTACTTACTACAGATGCTTGACAGATCACATCAAAGACAGTGCTGACAGCATCCAGTCTTTTTGTTGTTTTATTATCATCATGCCACGTTTTTAGAGAATGTGTTGAGCTGATGTAGGAAACTATCTGTGTTTGTGAGGTCTGGAAAGTACTTTGTGTTTTGCTGCTCACACACAAAGCTAAAGAGAGAATATCAAGCTATAAACAAATGGACAAAATCTGCAAACATCAATGGACTTGGTGTGAAATTAAGTCATATTTACTCATTGTTAGGTGTAAAAACTGCAACTAGAAAATAATATGGGTGGAGTTTAAATATTTTATTTGCAATGGCACCACTGTAGTGCACTTTGAGTACAAAGAACCAAAAAACTGGTAAGGAAACAACCTGAACCTGATTATTTATAACCTCTCTGGTTTTTACCAAACAAGGATTTCTGTATGTATTTTAGACTAGAGGTAGTGCATTACTTAGCTAATTCTGAAGTAACACACAACCACAGACAATCACTACAACATTTCTCCCTGTACATGCTCCTGTTACCTCATCACTCATCAGCAGCTCAGAGGAGACCGACAAACAAACCACTATGCAAACAAATGTCACACGACATGTTTGTTTGTTGTGCAGAAAGTTCACGACAAGTACTGCAGTCATTTGTGTTAATCCTTCTTTGGTTCTATCAGACATTAATCATCTCTTTGGGAAACATGTGGCCTCAGTTGGGTCTGCATCTAAGACATCAAAGATCTCGTCTCTTCTCTGTCGTTGCCTCCATATGAGGGATTTGGCTTCATTGGACACTTTTTTTACAAGCTGCAAAAGGATATTGCCGACTCACTCAGTGTGTATGAGAGACGGACAGAAACTGGCAGTCCACCTCATGCCGTCGTTTCTATTTTGTTGCCTCCATATGAGTGACTTGGACAAACTTGACACATACTGATGTTTAGGACTGAGAAGTCAACTTGCCAGTTGCACTGGCCGCCATATGAAGAGCCCCTTTGATATTTACACAGATATGTCAGAGCTCCAAATACTGTATGTCACTGTCATATTTGTAAAAGAGCATCCAGACATGAAACAGCTTATGGCATACTGATAGTATTATTCAAGAAATATTTTTTATACCATTATCTTGTATAGCGCAGAATAGATTACAGCTGCTGTACAGTGTGAAGCAGAAAACTATAAACTATAGTCAGCTCCATTTAAAGCCTACATAAAGTAAAGTCAACAGAAAGACTACACACCAAATCAGCACAATCCCAATTTGATCCTCCTGTGAAAGAGTTTAAACCTTTTAAAGCCGTGTATCCTTTAGAGTGGGGGTGGCCAATTAATTTTCCCAAGGGTGTCACATAAGAACCTGGGACTGTTGTGAAGGGCCACACCAATAAGCTTATAAAGTGATACAATTAATATATGCAGGTCCTCCACAACAGAACTAGTTTTTAATGTAGCCCCTTGGGAAAATTAATTACCCAAATCTGCTTTAGGGAGAACAAAAGTTCCCCTTATAGTACTAATAGATTACTGCAGTGTGATCTGCTATAATAATAGTTTCTCACAGACCCAAAATAACATTATTTGCAGTAAACGACACAATATGGTTGTCTTGCAGATGCAATTCCTTCCGTTCTGTAGATATGAAAAAGCTGTGGGCCACACTTTGACAACTGTCACTCTAGTAAGACTTAAAGCAGCAGCACTGTGCATTTATGTGGACTGGAACCAAAGTGACACAGAACCATGAACTTTTTACTCAAGAAGTGCATGTTTTTAATATTTAAAGTTACAGTGTAACATTTTCACTGTTAGATGTAGATTGCAGATTGCAGTCAGCTGAGATCTGCTTTCTTAGACCTCCAAATTTTTAGTCATGTTTAGTCATGTTTAGTCGTGTTTTAGTCAGCCATGGGAGATAAATGGATGTGTCCCAGAGTTTTTCGCTATCTGTTGAAGGCTGTCAGTTCACTGTTTACCTCAGCTGTCAATGCACGATGAGAAGCATCCATTATTCTGGAAGAGGCTGTAAAACGTTTTGAAAAGAGCCTGATACTGACCAGTGACAGTGATAGTCCCCCCCCTCATTAGCTGTTGTTAGCTGATGTTCCAGGTTAACTGTCTTTTACATTCACTGGTTAGATTTCTTTATATACTCCAGGTATGACCAGGTTAAAGACCTTGCGGAAGAAGGAGGTTGCCTTTTGCAGTTTATGCAAACACATAGGTGTCGATATTGTCTACAGATAACAATGCAACTTATACTGATAATGTCAAGAAACCATGGCTGACTAAGAGAATGCAACATGAATGTAAGAAAAACAATTCTGCTGTGTAAAGAATTAAAAAAACCTGATCAAACCAATAAAAATAAAAATGTAAATTGAAAAACTGTGAGAAATTTTAAAATAGATTACTATCAATTTATTTTACTACTACTAAAGGATAACAAAATAATATGAACACATGGGAAGTATTAATTGACACTTTTAACAACAGAACCAAAAAAACAAAACTAGAATGCGAAAATAATTTCCTAATAAAAGACACAGCTACCAATGACACATGAAATTATAAATCGTTTTAATGGCTCCATTGTCAGTGTTGGTCCCGGTTTGGCCAGAGAAGTTGCAAAACTGAGGGAAGATCACTGAAGCAAAAAAGGAAAAAAAAAAAAAGGAATAACACTAACAAGTAATTGGGTTGTTTTTATGAGGGATACCGATGAAAAGAAAATCATTGATAGAGTAAACTTATTTAAGGCCAAGAAATAATTGGACTTGGTTTGAATCTACTTACATCTGTAACACATTTTTAGATAGTGGTGTTTTTGCTAAAAAAAAATGAAAACAGCTACACAGATTGTACCAATTTATAAGGCTAGAGATCTATTTCATTACTCTCTCAGAAAATTAAAAAATATTCTGCAGGAGACTGTATAATGTATTTGTCACAAATAATGTGCTACACTAACAGCAATATGAGTTTAGACCCAACAGAACTGCAGCATATGCACTAATAGTTTGTTGATTAAAAACAACAGTAATATAGGCTAAGCAACGGGGCTATTGTCTTAAAAAAGGCCTTTGACACTGTTGATCATGAATGATTATAAAACAAAAAACAAAACATATGTCTGGAGGTAGGTGTTGCCTACTATCATTTTCATGGGTGAAAAGTTATCTTGGAAATCTGAACCAGTGTGTTTAAAGCTGATATCTATGTTTGTTTGCACATTTCTATAAACCACTTTGCAAAGTACTGTACAGACCAGTGATTAAAATGATAAAAACCCAAAAGCCTTGATCCAGTCAGTGAGGGGACTTGGTGTCTCTGTCACTGAATCTACTATTGATAATTTGGTAATGCTAAATTCTCTCAGAAAAAACAATATTTTTCAAGTTATATTCAGTTAGATTTTATTTATATAGCAGTATACAAGAACAACTGTTGCCTCAAGGTGCTTTACACTGTAGGACCCTACAATAACACAAAGAAACCCCAGCAATCATATGACCCCCTATGGCCAAGCACTTTGGTGACAGTGGGAAGGAAAAACTCCCTAATAACAGGAAGAAACCTCCAGCAGAACCAGGCTCAGGGAGGTGAGGCCATCAGCCAAAAATGGATATTGGTAAGGGGAGGAAGACAGAACAAAGACATGCTGTGGAAGAGAGCCAGAGATTAATAATAACTAATAGTTAAATGCAGAGAGGTGTATAAACACACATCGAGTGAAAAAGGTGACTGAACAAGAAACACTTAAGAGAATTTTCCCAGCAGTCTAGACCTGCATCCACAGGGTTGAGTGCTAGGACCAATTCTGTTTACATTATACATGCTTCCCTTAGGCAGCATCATCAGAAGACATAGCATACATTTCCACACCTATGCAGATGACACCCAACTCTATATCCATGAAGCCAGATGACACACACCAATTAGTTAAACTGCAGGAATGTCTTAAAGACATAAAGACCTGGATGGCCGCTAACTTTCTGCTTCTTAGTTCAGATAAAACTGAGGTTATTGTACTCAGCCCTGAAAATCTTGGAAATATGGTATCTAACCAGATTCTTACTCTGGATGGCATTACCTTGGCCTCCAGTAACGCTGTGAGGAACCTTGGAGTTGTTTTGACCAGGATATGCTCTTCAATGTACATATTAAACAACAGCTTTCTTCCATTTGCGCAACATCTCTAAAACTAGACATATCCTGTCTCAGAGTGATGCTGAAAAACTAGTTCATGCATTTATTACTTCCAGGCTGGACTACTGTAATTCATTATTATCAGGATATCCTAAAAACTCCCTGAAAAGCCTTCAGCTAATCCAAAATGCTGCAGCAAAAGTGCTGACAGGGACTACAAAGAGAGAATATTTCTCCTGTTTTGGCTTCCCTTCATTGGCTTCCTGTTAAATCCAGAATTGAATTCAAAATCCTGCTCCTCACATACAAGGTCTTAAATAATCAGACCCCATCTTATCTTAATGACCTTGTAGTACCATATCACCCTATTAGAGCACTTCGCTCTCGCTCTGCAGGCCTACTTGTTGTTCCTAGAGTATTTAAAAGTAGAATGGGAGGGAGCGCCTTCAGTTTTCAGGCCTCTCTTCTGTGGAACCAGCTTCCAGTTTGGATTCGGGAGACAGACACTCCCTCTACTTTTAAGATTAGCCTTTTTGCTAAAGCATATAGTTAGGGCTGGATCAGGTGACCCTGAATCCTCCCTTAGTTATGCTGCAATAGCTGTAGACTGCTGAGGGATTCCCATGATGCACTGAGTATTTCCTTTCCAGTCACCTTTATAACTATAACTCAGTATGTGTTAATAGACCTCTCTGCATTGAATCATATCTGTTATTAACCTCTGTCTCTCTTCCACAGCATGTACTTCATCCTGTCTTCCTTCTCTCACCCCAACCGGTCGCAGCAGATGGCCACGCCCCTCCCTGAGCCTGGTTCCACTGGAGGTTTCTCCCTGTTAAAAGGGAGTTTTTCCTTCCCACTGTCGCCAAAGTGTTTGCTCATAGGGGATCTTATGATTGTTGGTTTTTTTTCTCTGAATGTATTACTGTAGGGTCTAGCTTACAATATAAAGTGCCTTGAGGCAACTATTGTTGTGATTTGGCGCTATATAAATAAAATTGAATTGATTTGAATTGAATTACTTATTTATGTCTCTTTGCGCCTCCAGTTTCCTTTCTCCAAGACTCAGATTGGACATACCTGCAGTACAATCCCCTAGATGCTGGTCACTCGTGCTAAAGTCTGTGTGTATGCCTGTAAGCTCCTTCATTAGAAACTCAACTACTCACCACTCTCACCTGCTTGACTCCTCCTCTGGAACTCTGGAAATACAAGGTGAGAACCTCACTCACCTCACCATTCAGCTGGACGCTCACTTAGTCACCGTCCACAGAGCTTTTCATCTTCCACCTGCAAGTAAGCCTTCATCCTTCAAACCAACCTGGAATTAACCACCCTCTCCCTCTGTTTCAGTTGCCTTCACACCAAAGACTCTCGCTACATTCCCACGCCTACAATTAATGTCACTGTGTTCAATCGGCTTTCTTAAATTTGCAATCTAACTGTCCATGGGGCCTGCTTTTGGCTCCACTCCTACGTACAGGCCTCTTGGCCCCTGACAAGAGGGAATAGTACTGTTATGTTACTCTTTGAGTATTGTTAAGTCTAAAAGGGCATGCCCACTCAGTAGCAAAGTAATGTGTAAAGGAGTCCCCGCTGTGCTAAAAGGCTGAGCATATTGGTTAAACTTTATAAGATATACCTCTAAATTTCTGTCTGTGTACTGCAGATGGAGGTCTGCAGCATACAAGTGGTCATGCCCGAACCAGCAGGCATTTCCTACCTGTGGGACAGACTGGGTTAGGAGCAACTAATCCTAGCCAACCATCTATGGATTGCAAAGCATATGTTGTGTTCTGTGACTGATGAGTTTCCTTATTTTTCTTTTTCAGCACACAGACGGAAATTGAAGTGCAATTACATTGCTATGACGAGTGGGGCACTGATGTAATCCACTCTGGCAAACAACGCAGTAACATTCCACTTTCTACTTAGTAAAACATCTCTTTGGATGTTGAAATCAAGTCAAATGCTTAGTCCTGTGATTTCCAAACTCCACTTTTTCCTGCCCACTCCAATCAACATAGAGTAGCTCTGGGAGATGAACTCTATCATCATCAATACAAGGCAGCACTGACGTTGTTTTATCTATCTGTCTGTATAGACTGCCTGCCTATCCTTGATGGTTTACATAACATGTTTCTTCTGTTTTGCAAACTTAATTTATTATTTTCCTCTTTGCAGTGGTCCACTGAGGACTAAAGCATCTACATATGTGGATTCACCTGCAACCAGGATACGTGAGGAGCAACAGTGGAGGGAATCCATGACTCAAGTTAGCAGAGGAGGGGAAGCCCAGCCTCACTGTGTTCATTACACGCAACAGACCACTGTGATGATGAAGCGTGATGACTCCTTTTATGTGAGACCAAGTCTCATGTCTAATGGCCCTATCATTACTGAGTGTAAACAGGAGAAAACACTGCATACAGACATGGGATTAGTTCTGGAGCAAGTGTTTGTTGTGGTTTTGAAAGCCGCAGGTTCCCGTGCGTCTGGAAGTGTGTGCTATCTCTGGCAGCAGCGCTTCTTCTGATGCTGCAGATGCATTTGTTGTTGTGAGGCCCAGCATGGAATCAAAGTGGCTCACAGAACATGATCAAAGGTGCTCGTGTTAGCCTTGTAAAAGCTCGCAAGTCTGTTATTATTGTAAAGTGACAACTTACATCATCAATCAACCGTCACAAACAAATTAGGACTAGAAGGAGAATGCCGCATGATGTGTGCATATAAATGTCAAAACATCATTTCTCGACAAAAGAGAGAAAAGTGTAGAGCTTGTTGTAGACATTTTGCACACTGCCACAAGCGCAACAGCAGTTCGGTAACTAGTGTTACAAACTTCTGTAAGTTTATAACATGCTGTAAAACTTCAAAATGTGAGAACATAATACTGGAATTAATACACTCCTGCGAATCTTCAGTATCCACCACTCAACGTATGAAGCCCTGAATCGAGTTTCTCTACCTTTTGAAGCATGTTGAGCTTTTTCAGTCTGTATTTGATAGTGACAGTATAGAACATTCAGGAAAGCAGCAAAAAAAAAAAGAAAAAAAAAAGGGGGAGGCACTATCCAAATCCACAGGATTACTAGGACACCCTAATCTCTGTATTTTCACTTTGTGATTTGATTCATGGTATGGAAAGAAATGGCTCTGCAACTTCACTGTACAATGTGTGTTTATTAGATCAACTTCCTATTAGTAGCAGCTGTGGCTATTGGCAGTGCTTCAATTATAGCTACAATTACACTGTTCAATTGATTTCTGAACAGTGTAAATGGTGATATCTTTATGATTAAAAAAGCATTTAGTTTGCAGTAAGCACAAAGAAAGGGATAAAATATTAAAGACTCCTTGGAATCATTAAAATTGTTAATTTAGTAGTTCTGTGATGGTTATTTTAGTTATTTTTGTTTATATGTTGTTGTGATCTTGTTTCCAGTGTTTGCATGTGTGAGTACTATGTTAACAATTACCTATTAGATCAACAACGGACTGCTGTCATATTCATCTAAGCCCTAGTTGCCTTGGGGTAGCAGTGCTAGTGTTTTAGGGTGTTGTCTGGTCTTAACTGCTTATTTTCTGCACCTGATGAAGTGTGGATAAAAGCATACCAGAGGTTTGCGTGCAAGGGACACTCCTTTTGTTAGTCTTGGTTTTTTGGTGTTTTTCTTTTTTTTAAATTAAAACTTGTGTCCAAAAACTCTCGAGTGAGTCGTTGTTCAAACTTACAAGCCGGGTTGTAACACAAAGGCAGCTTTAAAGGCTAAACTTGTGAGCAGGCAGCAGTCCAGAAATGTAGTACATTGCCAAACTTTGAAACATACAGAATAACAATGAAACACCATAAACTAAAAAAACAAAGACAAATAACAAACAAACAAGATTAAAGGGAATTGGATTGGATCCAGAATAGCATTCTGGCATCTTTATTTAATGAGAATTAAATTTGATTGGCAGGTTAATGCATATTACTGCTGAATGAGTTAAATTTTTGTGCTCTATTGCCTGGTGTTGGAAGCAACACCAGGCAATAGTGTTGCCTGGTGTTGAAGATTAGTTTTCAGTGATAAGAAAATAATTACACTCCGCAGACTTGTTTGCGCCCTCTAAACATCTGCTATTTCTTCTCATCTCTGTAAAGTGTTCATGTTGCGATGTAAATAAAGTAATAAAGTAAATAAAGAAGGGTTAATATCAATGGAATAACACGTTTTAAAGTGGTAGGTAATTTCAAATACAACTTTTCAAACAGTGCAACAAACAAAAACTCTTTCATCTTCATCCTATAGTTTGTATCAGTGTGTCTAGTTAGCTAAACATACAGTCACCGATTTCAGAGAGATGAGGAAAAAAATTAATGTGCAACATAGTGATGGAGAACGATTAAACAAAGACAAGACAAGAGAGGAAGATAAACTTTTCATTAGGTGACATTTAATATACTTGAAAATGAAAGCTTATATGTAATAAATTCATTTAAGTTTTAATCAGACAGACTATTGGATCTTTGATTTCTGAAGTCGTGCTTTTTATGTAATTTCTTTAAGTAACTTTAAGTATTTTATCATTTAAATTATTGCATGAAAAAACTTGGAAGGATAAATTTGTTAGCATTATGTTGGTGCAAAGCAGACTGTGGTGTTCATTGACAATGTCAAGTTATATCAAGAATAGAAGACATGAATTTAAATTCAGTGCAGTGATGCTAATTAGATTATGTTTTAAACTAGACTTATAGTGTCTAGGGTTGGAAATCAGCCCTGTGAAACATCTGCCTATATTCAGCAGAAATTTGCTGGGAAAATTTGCAGAAAATAGTGAGTATCAGAGAAGCACGGGCCAGGTGATCACTTCTAAGTAAATGCTAAGAGTGTTTTCTCAATAATAGCGAACATCTTAGGTTAACTATCGTTTACCCTATCAAAAACAGTCCAGAGAGTCCAAAAGATCCCGGATAACCCCCCATTTATGTTATGCCAAGACTTCAGGCTTTTTAAAAAATTACTGAGCAATTTTAGTTACATAGACCTAGACATTACTTGACAACCCCTTGTCAACCTCTGATCACTAGTGAAAAATGTGTATTTTCCAATTTTTCTTAGTTTGCATCACATGTTTCATAATTTTACTATAGCTCAGTGAGTAGTTGGTGAGTGTCTGCAGACAAGGTGGCATCTTCTATGCAAAATACAGACGATGATGGCCATCTGCTAGTAGCCAAAGCAAGGGTTTTTTTGCTGCAACGTCCTCTTTATGACCGATTAACAAATGCCCACAAACTCCAACAACCACTTGCAAACTGGCTGGGAAACGTGACTGTTGGTTGCCAGGGGGTTGCTGATTGGACTCTGGACCTTTTCACTCGACCCTAAGCTAAAACAACAGCAAGGGGAGCGTAATGAGGTCAAGCAAGTAGTAGTTCTCATTAAAGGCAAACCTCAGGCTTGCTTAAATGCAAACCTTTTCAGGTTCAGTCAATCAGAAACTGAGCCCAGACAACACCCCAAAACTCTTGCACTGCTGTGATAAGATATGTTGGGGTTACAAAAGGGTGTGACAAATCAAGGCGCAGGTTAGCACTGTTGCCGCACAGCAAAAAAAAGTTCAATTCAACCATCAGGCCGGGGTCTTTCTGTGTGGAGTTTGCATATTCTCCCCATGTTTGCGTGGGTTCCCTCTGGGTACTCTGGCTTCCTCCCACTGTCCAAAGACATGCAGTTTGTGGGGATAGGTTAATTGATTATTCTAAATTGCCCATAGGTGTGAATGCGGAAGTGAGTGTGAGTACGAATGATTGTATGTCTCTGTGTGTTAGCCTGACTGGTGACCTGTCCAGGGTGTACCCCGCCTCTCGCCCTATGACAACTGGGATAGGCTCCAGCACCCCCCGTGACCCTGAAAAGGATAAGCAGAAGCGAATGGATGGATGGATGTAAGAAAAAAATGCTTACAGTAGCAACACTAACATAACAAAAAGGCAAGAAAATGGCTATATTATACTTGAAAACATATTCTAGAGAGCAGTTCATGATTTACTTGTAAATCTAGCTAACAATATGTGACTGTAATTTGACAGATGGCAATCACTATCTCTGGCACAAACAATTATAAATTAGACCTTAATATATTCTCAGGACCTATGAAAGAACTTTTAAGACCTACACATATGCAATATCTTAGCCGAATTAAGTGAAAAGAAAAAAACCCTTAAGATGTCTTAGAAAAACAGGAGCTATACTTTTAAATACCTCAAATCATAGAAAAAACTGTAAAACAATCCCACATGTTTGATCTTTAAAGTGCCCACTATAGAGACAAATACTTAACAGGTTAATTCAAGTGCTCAAAGTGCTTTTAAAACATTTTGAGCTTTATAGTTTTTTGTTCTCGTCTTACCTACAGAGGAATGTCCTCTGCTCTGTATGGACTTTTTTCTTTTTTGCTTTGGTTTTTCGCATGTCTAGACAGAATACAGTTTGCAGGGCTTTGAATTGACTCTCTTTTGTCTACCTGTGTACCCGGGGATGGCTGGATGGCTTCACCACATCACAGCGCTTTGTCTGCCTCAGTTTGTTCTCTCATCTGAGACCAGACATAATTTCATCCTTTCAACTGGTGTCACCCTCTTTCTCCCCTCACTAGCATGTTTTGTGGGGGAGGTGGGATGTCTCCACCTGCCATACGTTCATATATGTAGAAGATAAAGATAAAGTTGTATGCTAGTCGTGACTGAGTGTGTGCAGGTGGGTGGAGGTGCTGATGGCTCACTTGAAACCGACACCTGAAACCCTACCTTAGTACATGGAACAAGACAGGTGTCCTCTTCCAAATGAACAACGTAATGGGCAAGTGTGTTGGTGTGTGTTTGTTACTGTGTGGTTGGAGGTTACAAAAATCCAGTGTAACATTAGGAAAGAGATGATGAACTTTTTCCCTTGATGACTCACCCTCATCTGACCTTTATACAAAAGTTTGTGTATATAATACCGTTTCCGTGTGTGTGTTTATGTGTCAGTAAGTGTGCAAGCTTGTAGGTGGGTGCATTTGCGGAAGCAACAAGGTCAAGAGAACACAGAGGGTGTTCCTTAAAATGAAGAAAAGGTGTTGTGCTGTTCTGTCAAAAGCAGGAGTGTTCATGTTTGAAAGGTCTGGGAGCATTTTAGCCAAATAAACCCTGAGTGCTTGCTCATGCACACACACACACACACACACACACACACACACACACACACACACACACACACACACACACACACACACACACACACACACACACACACACACACACACCTGGCCTCCATTTTACCTCCTGCCTGATACAGTCCTGCATGTCATGGGAGTTACTCAGATGTCCCCTACAGAGGATTTCTCGTGTGAACTTTGGTGGTGGCCAAGAAGGAAAAAAGCTTGTGGAACTGGATGTGTTTGACTGTGTGTTTTAGTGGCAGACATTTCGAGTAAACATATTACTCAATATTCACTTGGAACTATTTGATCATCAGAAAGAAAGAAAAGGAAGAAAAAGTTACATAACGTATGTCTGATGCATGCTCAATCATCCAGATACGGAAATCCCAAAAAGTTGATTCTGTTCATCTGGATGGTTCGTCACTCATACATGTGACTTCTTCAGTCTCAGTTGATGCAGGTTTTCCCAACCTTATAAACAGTACCTTTGCACAATGAATGAAACTAGCACCACAGACGAACAATGGGCTGTGAGGTCAGTAGACCATCGATCAATGGTAAATGGCCTGTATTTGTATAACGCTTTACTTAGTCCATATGGACCCCAAAGCGCTTTACACTACATTCAGTCATCCACCCATTCACACACTGGTGATGGTAAGCTACATTGTAGCCACAGCCACCCTGGGGCGCGCTGACAGAGGCGAGGCTGCCGGACACTGGCGCCACCTGGCCCTCTGACCACCACCAGTAGGCAACGGGTGAAGCGTCTTGCCCAAGGACACACTCTGCACTTGAGAGATAGTCTTTTCCTTTTTACGTTAATATTTCTACCTTAAAATCGCCTTGGTGATCACTGTGAAGTCTCTTTGAGCTGGTTTTTATCTTTGCTTTGTTTTGCTACATAAATACTAGAAGAAATCCTGTATATGTGTCCTCATTACGATTCAGATTCGTGTTGATGTGTGGGACTGTAGCCTAAGGTTTGTCTAGGCAAACAGTGCCCAGGACCACGTTAGCATCCATTATTCTTAAATGGAACCACCAGAATCCTCCCTATAGACGGTTGCCCTTCCAAAACGTTTAAGTGGTAACCAAGGACCTTTCAACTGCTGCTGCTTAGAAATTGTTTCTAGGTGGAAACCTACATTCCACCTGTCACAATAATTGCCCTAATGTAGTGTAGTGTAATTTTCATGACTGTCGTGTCCATATGTGAACAGTATCAGTACTGTCATTTGTGGTCTGCAGGGACGTGATGAATAAGCTTAAAAAATAAAATAATTATTCTAAGGAAAAATAATTGTCTTAAACCTTACTAATGTCTCGGTTTTACTTTCCTTTGCAGTACAAAAAAAATGTTTCCTTGGAAAGAATGACATTTTTTAAGGAGCCCAAGCTTTTAAGCAGTAATGAATAATGATACACTGGATTTTATCTTGTACTTGTTTCTCCTTCATCCGGCATTTGATTGGTTCTGGCACTCATCACGCCTTTTAATGATAACCACTGATTGGCCACAGGGCTCCTCTGTTTTGAACTTCCTGGCTGGTGAAATAAACAAAAAGCCATGAGAATCATCAGTCATCAAAGACAATTACCTCCCTCTCCCCCCCCCCACTACACGTTCCACTTCCCAGTGTCCCTAAACCTTCTCTCCTTCTCACTCTGGTAAGCCTCTTTCCTGTCGTTTCTCTTTAACTACATACGTGTCTGGACTGTGACAGATGTGCTAGTTTATGCTAAATGTCAAACTTCATTACAGTTACATAAAAAGTGCTCTGTTAACTTGTTTCAAATAAACAACGTATCCCTAAAGTTTAAAAGGAATAGCTTACATTGAGGAACAGGATAACAACAACAAAACCAGTTACTTTCCTCAAAGTTACAACTAAAATGCTTAAAGGGGTGAGTAAAAAACCTTTTTTACCATCATAATTGAATTGAATTGAATTGAATTCATTTAATTTTAAAAACCTTGATGGAAGCATCTATAATTATTAATTTATCCCCCCACTCGCTTTCTCTGAAACCAGAACTAATCCACCTGTTGCATTATTCACCCAGAACCAACATTTCCTGTCCCCGCATTAATATTTTAGTGAAGACCCATCACCCGCCACTGGACTTAGCTCAAACATCATAACAGGAGAGATGAAGTTAAACGATGCATGTTTGACAAATCTTGCCAAAATGACCAAAAGAGAGGCAGGTAGATTTGTTTTAATCAGATCAGAGGCACTGCTTGAAAATCCTCTACCACAAAAAACCCAAATTGACTTGCTAAAGTTCAAACTGTGCATCATCAGAGTGGGGAAGAAAAGGGACTGAAGTAACTTTGAATGTGGCAGGGTTGTGGTAGACAGGTAGGTTTGAGGGTTGACAGGTTAATATCTCTATGGTTTACAGAGAATGGTCTAAAATGTTGTATTGTATTTTGTAGATGCCAGTGGTCAGCAGTAAACAACCAGACTGCATTGAGTAGTAGTAACTCAGCAACTCTTTACAACCAAGGTATGCAGAAGAGCATCTCTGGATGCATTACACGTTGGACTTTGGAGCAGATGGTCTACAGCTGCAGACCTGTATTGCATGCCAGTCATGTCAGCTAAAAACAGAAAAAAGAGGCTAAAATTCACATGGGCTCACCAAAATCAGACAACAGAAAATTTTAAAAAGACCAGTTCTTGCCTTGTGTGATGAGTCTCAGTTTCTGCTGTGACATTCAGATGGTTGGGATGGAATTTGGCATGAACACCAAGAAAGTTTGGATCCACCCTGCATGTTGTGGGGTAATGTAATGGTGTGGGGATATATTCTTGGCATACTTTAAGCCTCTTAGTTCAACTGAGCATTGTTTAAATGCCACAGCTATGTCCGTCCTATTATAACCCCAGTGTACCCATCTTCTGATGGCTGCTTCCAACAGGGTAATGTTTGAACTTGACAATGAGTTCACTGTACTCAAATGACCCCGAGAGTCAAGAGATTTGAATCCAATAGAGCACATTTGGTTGTGGTGGAACAGCAGATTCAGATCATGGATGTGCAACTGAAAAATCTGCAGCAACTTTGAATGTGTTGCCATGTCACTATGGACCAAGACCAACTAACTAGTGAGGACTTTTAGTTTAAATCCCCTGCAGGCTGATTATCTTTGCATTTTCTCCCATATTACTTCTGTATTTACATTTCTACCAGCTGATTGATTGGGTTTCAAAAAGATTATTGTTGCATTAAAATACTGCGTTATAAAGCTCAGTGTTCTTGGTTACCTGTAAAATGAATCACGGTCTCTATGAGGCACCTAGAAAAGTTCTCTTCTATAAACTATTGAATTCATTTTCCAGGATTTCCAGGATTAGACGATGTGCCAACATCTGGTGCTCTATGGAGCCAGAACAGTGCCATAGGATGCTTTCAAAAACAAAAAAACAAAACAAAAATGGGATTGAAAGACAAAAACTTAAGTGTAAAAGGCAGGATGCAAATTATATGAAAATGGCATACAAGACGTACAACACTCTGCTCCTCTCACACATGCTAAAAGAGTGCCACAGAATTGAAACTGAATAGCAAAAATGTAAAAAGAAACTTTGAGTGTAAAAATCAAACAGACAAACCTGTAAATGTAAAAGAACAGTTCGTTTTAATTGCTTTTTAACAAAAATCAGCATTTTTTTTGAATGCCGATGTTTTCTTTGTCAGTTTTTATCTTTCAGTGCCATTCTTTAAAATATTTAAATTAAGCTCCCCTGTTCCAGCTTCACGGATTCTCCCTTGGAAATGAAATGAAATTTAAAAAAGGAAAATATCAGCCTCGCGTTCACTGCCTCAGCATCTGTGTTGTCTGTATACATCGATCAAAGTTTCCACAAAGGTGGGCATATGGCCCCATCAAGTATGTTTTTACAATTCTTCTCTTTTCCATCGGAAATGGCACACACTTCTTTCAAGCCGTGTTTTCGTGCGTGTGCAACAATTATAAATGAGGCGTCATATCACAAAATGCATTTCATCGACTGAGTTGGCTGCCAGTAAGTGAACAGCCGGTCAAGCCATGGAAATGAGCATCGCTACCAAAGCAAATGCATCATGAGATTTACAATTCCAGTGGCAGTTGTGTTTAACATTCCTGCTTTCAGACTGCTTTCAGTCTCCTGCGTGGGCCACACAATAATTACTTCCATGTAGGTAACATTATTAAAATATGGAAGCCATCCCACAAGACGAAGAAGCTGTCAGCAGTGCTTTGGGCAGCATTTCAAACTTTGGGTTTACATTTCAAAATGTAAACTTAATCCCAGACCCGGCACCAGCTGATATACAGAATAACAGTTTATAATTTAACCAATACGTGATAAATTAAGTGTGAAACTGGCTGCAGACGTATCTGATGAGATTTTGTGACGTCACATTCAAAACCTGAAAGTGCTCCAAAGCGGAGTCCGCTTTTTCCTAAACTGTTAATGCTTCTTCACTCGTAGAGGTTGTATCATAACAAACCAGGACCAGTTTCATCTGTCTAAAGTTCGACTGACTCATTTCCACTGACAGCAATTCTTCATGCTCATTAAACATTAACCTCATTAAACATTAATGACAATGCTAAATAATGAAGTTTGTTAAATAATGAAGACATTAGCGAGCCAGCACACAAATGAAGCAACAGATACTTCCGATTGAGGAGGAACACCCAACACCTGCTGCGCACACTTGCTCCGTGCTCTGTGAAGTTAATATTTGTCAGTGCTCTTCTTTTGACTGTGGGGCTCATTATGGCATCAGTGCTGCTGGTGTATGGATATTATCTGTAAGGCAGATGTCAGAGGGCTATGTCTGTTTCACAGATGGGATGTTTGGTGTCTGAAAACTAAAATATGGCATCACTTTCCTTCAAATATATAATTAGCTCTATAATTAGCTGACTTCATATTGAATCATACTTTTCTGCCCCTAAGAAATCAAATATCACCTTTTTACTATTAGTGGACAGTTGTGGACGAAGAACAGAAGTCCTGTGTCAGATCACTTCTCAGTTGTTTATACGAATCATAAGTCTGCCACCTGAAGACGTTGTCACTTTTATAATGTGGGTGTTTTATGTCCACACCTGCATGGGTATTTTGCAAAACAGGGATTTTCCACTTTCTGTCCACATGGAAATGCTGAAAATTAGGTCAAGTGATGTGAAAACAGTTGCTGAGCCAGACAGAAATGTTAGCCAGTTGGAAGCCTAAAAACAAAAGTAAATGGTAAAATTGAATAGGTGGTTACAAAAACAATTTCTTTTGTCAAAAAAGGCGATAAAGGCTCTCATTTCAGATTAGTTTTTTAGAAGGAAAATACTGAGTAGTTGCCACACAATTTGACTGAAATGCTAACAAAATATCTAAGCTGGCTGAAAACATTTGTATATGTATGAAATGTTTTTGAGTTGTGTGTATATTTATATGTATTTTTATTTTTTAAAGCCAATAATAGCTGTTTTTACTGCATATTTTAATGACACCTAGCTCGCACAGGTATTTTTTGTGGCATGTATTTATTTCATTACATATTTTGGAACCATATTTATTAATGTCACTTTGAAAAAAATGTCATTCTGTAGTTTTAAGGATGCAGGGAATACCCGCTGTTTAAACATCAACATAAGCCTAAGCCACCTTTCAAAATTACACCACTAAAGACCTTCCCTGTCCCTGACCTTCGCTCTCCTCGCCTTCAGTTTGCCTCATCATAATCTCATCATCAAATTCCGTCTTATGATTTACTTTTGTTTGTGTTTGACGAGGTTTGTGGTTTTGACACGTGTCACAAACCGCGTCTTGGCTCCGTTTGTGATCAGCCATTATTGTAAACTGTGTGACCGAGAACACGTGAGCCATGACGCATTTTTAAAGCCATATTTGGCATGTGGCTTTGACAGGCGGAAGAAGAAGTAGTTCCTACCACCATTTAGACGACCCCAATATGAATGTTACTGTCCACCGTGTTACTGTTAGACAACCTACAAATTTACCACAATTTACTAAAATATTGATATTTTAATATGAGAATCGATTGCAGAATATAACTATCTGGTATTGGAAGAATCGATTTTTCAGTATTAGTATCGACCTGCACGCCACTAATTCTGATGCTCAGTTTGTATTTCAGCATGTCCTTTTCTACCACCTGTACATGCCTAAATGTACTGAGCTGCTGCCATGTGATTGGAGCAGGTGTCAGGGTCCCACCATTCGCTCTGCTGTTAGAGCCTCACAGCTTAGTGTTGTTACCCTTTTTGTCTGATCAGTGTCAGTTTTTTCAAAAATTCTTAACCCTCATGGTAGTGCATCTCACCACCACGAGGTTTCTGGGGTATGTTTTCTCCTTTCTGTCTTTTTTATGACATTTTTGGCTGAAATCACAGAGTCGCTGAAGTTACCAGTAGAGGTGACAGCATCATCATATGTTTCTATTTTTGCAAGATAATAAATACTGCAAAGCCATTTGACCTGATTGTTAACTGCAAATTGTTCTCGTTCATAAAGAAGACAAAAGCCAGATGTTAATGGGTGTTCGAAAGCTTTTCAGTCCAGTGTGAAATAGGCTGTAGAATCTCTTTCAAGAATCCTTTAGAGAATCCAATAGTGTTATCCAATAGTGAGCTGAATCAGGCCTCCAAGGCAAAGGTTCTCCCTTCACAAGAAAATCCTCATGTGTGGCTCATATGATGTTGTATGTTTTAATTTCTAAACAATAAAACATTCCAGTCAATGACAGAAACCAGATCATCAGAACTTTAAAGTGTGTCGTTATCTGAAGGGAATTATTACTTGAAGACAGTGTTGTCTGTATGTGCTTTTTTTTGTTTTTTGTTTTAGCTTTTTTAGTATCAAGAGACCATCGGAAATACTGTGGTGTGTGAACCATAAATCACCCTTATTGTTCCAGGTCACCGTCTCAGAACTTCTTTGTTTATGCGATCTGAACATCGTGTGTCTTTGCTCAAGAGTCTAGCATACCTTCTCAAACTGACTGACAAATAAGTGTTTACTCATGTTTTTCTCGTTGCTGCAGTTAACCTGCTGATCCATGTTTGTTTGCATTTCATTGCAACTAAATGGCAAAAATAATTCGCTCAGTGGGAGGGGCAGTAAAACTACCTTTAAAGTGGACTCCGATTTGCTTAAACCATTCAAACCATTGCTTGAAACAGATTGTAATCAAAGTGCTTGGGATTATTAAAGTTGTCACTGATGGTTTGCATTCGCTGAGAATTATCTGTTCCGCAGCTTGGTCGCAACCATAGTTTATCTGTAAGTTAGCTTATCGCAGGAGCTCCTTTTATCTGTAACAGCTTTAATGTTCTTGTAATTAAAGTTAAATGCCAGGGTCATTTCTGCAGAGTTAGTTTGAAGACCATAATGAGTTCAAAGCCACCAGCTCAACCGCAATGAAACAATTAGAATCAGCGCGCCAAACTTCTGGTCCGTAATGGCTTTCTCCTCCTAGGCATGAGCAATCAGGACTTATCCAAGGCATGACCAACGGAGCCGGAGGGGACCAGCGTCAGCTCATGTGGGCGAGAGTCTGCAAAGCCATTCAAATTAGCTGTTCTAAAATCCACACAGCTCTTTGGGAATAAATACGATTACAGCCATTAGCTTTGGGTGCTGATCCCAGATCTGCTCTTCAGCTCTCTGGGACTTTGAAGCTTGGCCTCAGATTGCAACGCAAATTTTAGCCAAAACCACGAGACAATGAAACTAATTCCTTTCCTACAAGAGAAGAAAAAGATTTTTGAGAAACGTGGCCACATCTAAAACACTTCATCATTAGCACAGCACTGCTTTTACAACATGACTAAAATATACAAGACTTACTGCAACTGTGGTGACGACAGATAGTTATTTTTTCAGCGGGATCATGCTATGTATTGCGCAGTATTTGGAAATATATATTTGCCGTTACTATAAAATTCATTGCGCTGAATGAAAACAATCTTGGGATCACATGTCGCTTGAAGTAGAGTAAACAACATTTGAATGACAGCAGCTCCAGAGAGGGAAACCCCTGCAGCTTTCCTAAATAGTTTAGAAAAAAAAATCCAATATGTGGTGCTTCACTCAATCCAGAAAATTGTTTTCTGGTGTGATGAAGCTTTTTTTTTTCCCTCACGGACAACTGACTTCCAACATCTGAGTCTTGTTAGGACGGTTACACAAAACAACGAGACTGCAGGGCAATGCAATGAAGAGATCAGTCGGAAACTGATCGGTAACTCATTATTAGTTCATTAGTGCAATGTGCATACCGTTACCACAGACCAATGATTATACAGCTTAAAAAACATCAGTGCAGTGACAGAGGGTTCAGAAACATACTCTGTGTGTGTGTGTGTGTGTGTGTGTGTGTGTGTGTGTGTGTGTGTGTGTGTGTGTGGAATGTGCGCATTGTGTGTTGTCAATCTAGACCCCAACATCAAACCACAGAGCCACTGACCAGATGTTTTCTGTCCTTTTCTCCCTCTCTTGCTCTATCTCTTGGCATCTTTCTCTCTTTTCCCTCATTATTTTCCCTCAGAGTTTTCCCACACTTGCTGCAGAAGTCCAAATTAATTCATTTTTGCAGTAGTTTGGCTCACATCAAGCATGCTTAGCTTACAGTAAGGTCTTCTGCGTTCATAGCTGCACCTAAAGCCAATTACAAGTGCACAGTATCTTTACAAAAGGCATCCAGGTAAAAAGATTATTACTGACATAAAATACTTTAATGGTGTTGTTTTTACAACTAGATAAAAGTAGAGTTGTATTACTGATTTAACAGGATTCAGTTACACTTAATTACTTTGCTATTTTCGTGCAGTTAAGCATTATTAGTGCAAGTTACATTTTTTTAAAAATATGTGTTGTTTATAACTTATAACTGTATCACCATTAGAGACTTATAGACCCTAAATGAAAGAACAAGTTATATAACTTGGCACGCTACGTCACATCAACTAAGACCATATTTCTGGGACTCTTCCGCTTTCTCCATCAGCAGGATATCTTTTTGTTCTCCATCTTCCTAAGAGAGTCACCTCAATCTCTACTGAACAGAATAAAAAGTTAAACGGAGGCAAGAACTGTTGTGATTTCAAAGGTGACATGCTTCAATTAAAGCATTAACATATTGGAATAGCACACTGTCAAGTGCTGTCCGCGGTGCTGAACGATGCCAACAGCATACATGTGGAAAAAGTCCAAGTAAGGAGTTTAACAGTTGGTTGATTTTGTTATTTTAGATAGAACTGACCCTGGAGGGTCCCTCGTAAGCCTCAGTCACACAGGCCTAGAGACCAGTTGATGACCATCTGACAACTAGTTGCAAGAGAATGATGTGTACTAGGGCTGCAGCTATTGATTACTTTGTATTCAGTCAGGGGGTCAGCGGGTAGTCTGCTAGGTTTTCAACCATGAGGGCATGTAATGCTTCTTACTGCACATTTCACCCAACCAGCATCTTCAGCAAAGTATGTCCAGACAGACGACCAACTGTGAACAATACCCCAATTTGATTTTCAGAATCAGAATACTTTATTAGTCCCTAAGGAAATTTCCCAACATTGTCTGGAGTTCACATGCAGCTGCACTGAGCTTCAAAACAATTAGTAACGTTTTTTGCCATTTAATATATGAAATCATTTATTAATTTGAGAAAACAATTAGCCCGCGAACTCATGGATTAAAATAATTAGTTTTAGTTTCCATAAAAGAAAAAAGTAGAAACAACATCGGCACGTGCAGGATTTTTTCTGTTGCCTATCACTTAAGAATACACACTAAACTTATGCAGTGATTGATCGTCATTTCATCATGACATTCTGCACAGTGGTTGGCCTTCATCAAATCAATCTTCACCATCTGTGAAGTCGGGACCTCAGCGGGAAAGACAAGGCTGTAAAGCTGACATGAACGACAGATTGCTGGCAGCGCCCAACATCTGTCCATTCTCAGCTGGAGTTACCACCGCAGAGGGAAACACTGGCTGACTGAAAGTGTACAGGTTGTCTTTACACGGTTATTTCTGTGCAACTGATCCATCCCCAAATGGAATTGTTTAAAAGTCAAATATGTCTGCAGCATACCATTGACAGGCGTGAGCTGTTACAGCAATAATACTAGATAAACTAAGAAGAAGAGAAGAAGAGGAGGAGATATGGTTGTTGTCTGACAATGTGAATAGGAAATTAAACAGTGCTGAAGCCAGACAGCAGACCTAGATCCTTGAAAGGTGAAATGCAGCAACACACGTCAGGTACAGCGATTACCCAAACACAGAGAGGTGTTCAGAAGGTTCAGGGGCTTAAGTGACTGAGGCTGAGAAATTGCTAAATGCTAGTCAAAACAGCTGAGGAACGATGACTCATTTCATAACTATTTTTTGCATTTTTAAATCAGAAAGAGAAAGTCTGTGACACTGTCAGGAAATCATGTGTCATAGAGGGAGGAGAGTTTTTAAGTGCCAGTAAAGAAGATGCAATAAGGGAAAATTAGCTGTTTATCACAAGTTTTTCAGCCGATTTAAAAGAAGACACGGATGTCATTATTTGGCTTCAAGTCAGTCAGAAATACATCAATGAATTGTTAAACAGATTTGACGGCTCTTTTCAGGCAAACCTGGAGTGAAGTTTGGCCAGCGTTTAGTATTTCAGACGGTTTGGTAAATTAAAAAAAAGTGCCTCTAATCAAGAGGAAAGTAAGATCAGAAAGATGGATGACACTCCCAAAAACCTGGGAGAGGGAGAGATGAACGGCTCTCTTTCCTTCTTTCTGACCTGCTCCGCTCAGCTAGTGGTCTGGGAAGGGGAGGAGAAAGAGAAATGGGGGAGAGGGAGGGAAGGCGAAAACAGGGTGGAACAGAACACCCCACCCCCTGCTCCCCTCTCCCGCACAAACACATAAATGCACACAGCCCTTCAAAGCCGAGTGGTTTTAATAGAAGTCCAATTACACTAAGAGATGACATCTGGGGAACTACAGCAGATAAATAAGGTGAAAGAAAAGACAAGATTCAGTCACCTCAGACAAACTCCAAATAACCAGCGAACCACTGATAGACAGATAGGAGAGAGAGGGAGAGGCAACGGAAAGAGGGAGGGGGCCAAAGGAGAGGGAGCCACACACGGGAGGAAAGAAGAGAGGCAACGCACCGCTCCAGCATTCAGACTCTGAGAGGCAAGGACAGAGGACAGATAGGGAGCTCAGCCCACTGACAGACGCACTACAAGAGAGGGGAGAAAGACGAGAGCTCGCGGGGGTCAGATACACACTCAAGTAACTTCAAACCAGCTCAGACAAAACAAGAGAAACAAAGAAAGAAAAGAAGAAAGTCTGGATTCTGTGACGCCTTCTTTTTTTCCTTTTTTTGGTGGCCTGGACACTTCATAAGAAACAGCATTTTTATTTTATTTTTTTCTTGCTTGTTTTATTTATTTATTTTATTATTTTTTTTTTTTACTAAGCACTTTGCCATCTTTTTTTCCTAACCTGCTTCTCCTCCAACCAGGACTGAGGGGGGATAAATCGTCTGGGACGCGTGTGTTCGTGTGTGTGTTTGTGTGAATGAACTGATGATGTGTGTTTTTGTCTTTGGATGTGAACTTTAAAATGGGATTTTGAGTGATTTTGAGAAACCAGGAGCAGAGAGTGGCAGTGTCAGGAGGAGAGGTAGGAGGAGGAGGCGAGAGGTCCCCAAGGAGCGCGCCTAGTAGTTCTCATTGTGAGGTGATCTGAGTTATGGTTGTTGACGCATTCCTGTGACGATTGTGAGGAATAAACAGCACCGGGGGACTACAGCGGCGTCAGCCACAGCGCTGCGGGCTTCACCATTACCCCCCGCTACATCAACGTTTATATTCCTGATCAACCTACATCTGCCACAGCAAGTCGCACCATCTTCATCCCAGCTGTTCTACAGGTTTTAACACCTACAGTCCCAGTGAGGCTGGGGTTTCCCAAACAGAGGAGGTTTAGTTGGGGGGAGTTTCTCCCACTCTCATTCCCTTTCCCTGCACCAGCTCAGCATGCCCCAGCCCCTGAGCACATCCACAGCTCTCCCAGCTCCACTACCATGTGTAGATGGACAGTGACACAAGGTGCACCGGCCGCCTGGTTCTCCTCCTGCCCCTGCCGTAGACCTCCTTCACACCTCTCCCTCACCTTGCTGCTCTTGCTTCTCCTGCTCGGACCGTCCTCATCCTCCCCGCTGTCCGCTTCGTCCGAACACGGCCGCAATGCACCAGCAGGGACTTCTCCTCACTTCCTCATCTCATACCCACCACCCTCCTCATCACCCACACCGCTTCACGCATCCTCTGCAAGGTTGCCAAGGGCGACCAATGTGTCATCGTCGTCTGCGACGGTCGTTGGCCGGCACGTGCGAAGCAGCTACAAGCATCTACAAGGGGACGTGCGCTGGCGGAAACTGTTCTCCTCCCAGAAATTCTACCTTCGCATTGGCGAGGAGGGAAAGGTTAACGGCACCGGAAACAAGGACGATCCATACAGTAAGTCATCTGCCTTTAATGTGTCAGCTGATCCTTTCTGGTGCAAACAGCTTTTAACCACACACACAGCAGTTTATGAAAGTCAGAAATCAATTTCATATTCAAGATCCTGATATGAGATCTTTCTTTTTAGACTTTTTAAAGAGAGCCAAACGCAACCTTAGTATCTGTCAGTGGCACAACTGTGGCAAATGCAGCACTGCTTGTCCTCCACTTCATCTCACATGTTTATCTGTGGCCACTGATGTTTCCTTGTTTCCGTTCTGTGAGCACCCATGCACTTCCAGACAGGTAGCTGGGCAATAGAACAAGTAACAGAGCTGTGTGCCTGCAGCCTTTTCACCATGTGCAGAGGCAGGCATATTGCCTGACTACAAAGAGTTTGGGAAAGAAAAGCATGACAGTAGAAGAGCAGGAGAGAAGAAGAAAAAAAAAAAGTAAACCGGGCAGATAAAAAAAGAGCGATGATCCACTGGAACCAATTAGAAATTGCCCAGAGAAAGTTCTTCCTGTTTGAGGAAATATCTAAAACACAGCTATTACCAAACCCCAGGGGAGAATGACAAGTACTCTTATTCCTTGCTGCTATTGTGCTCTTGCTATAATAGTGTTGGGCATATGCTAACTATGAGGTTGTACTGACTCAGATATAAAGTAATAACCAAACGCTTCCTGCTCCCCCTTTTTTTGTTTTCCTGGTTGTGCATTTTGCGGGCAGGGAAATATGATTTTAACCTTTATTTATCCTGAGAAGGGTCACTGAGCACACATGCTTATTTGTCAGCATCACTCAGCCTCACATTCACACAGTTTCTCTTTCACATTCACAGTTCCTCTGCTGCTGGGAACTCAGAAACTCCGCCAGTATATTAAAAGCACCTTAAGTTTCTGAAGGAAAATAGTACAAATGCAAGGATGAGTTCAAAATCCACAGTTACAGCAGGAAAAAAACCCCTGCCCCCCAGATCTGTACTGCAGCAAATCTAAATAGTTTTAACGACTTGCAAGGCTCATCATAATCAGTTATGACTGATTCAGAACAGAAAATCAGCTGTTATCATTTTGTAGTGTGCGGCTTTATCTTCTAGTTGAACACATCTGGAAGTTCTCCAAGTCTGCCACAGTCTTTTGGCCTGTGAGCAGCACAGAATAACTGCATGGCCTAAGGACATACTGACAGTAGTTGTTGAGTGAGAACAGAACATTGCTCCCACATTTACCTGCCCACAGTCTGCCTGCCAGTTCACTGAATTAGATGGGTGATGTCCAAAACTCAAGCTAATATCTTTATTATTAGAAAACAGGCGTTCGCTGCATTACTGAATAGTTTTCTTCTAAATGTATGATGTCAAGTGTCTGTGTACTTGTTCTAAACTGGTCTTTATCACTCGCACACCTTCATACACATGTCATAGGGTTGCATGCATCTGTACTCGACGCTCTGGTGCTGTACAAGGCTCGCCTGCTGAGTACATGTGCACACACACACAGATGCAGACACACGCTTGAGCACAGAGAGGCCAGTCTTGCACATGGCCTCCATATGGCAAAGCCCACTTTTATTAGGGCCAGTGTGAATATGTGTGCGTGTGTGTGCCACTCAGACACCAAGGCTCTGCCAGACATGGCTGAAGGAATTTCAATTAGCGTCTCTTCCTCCCTCCCCTCGCCTGCAGTCCTCTTTGACACACACACACACACACATGTACACACTTTTTTTTTACTCACATGCACAGAAAGAGCTCAGCCATTAGGCTGCAACGTGTCACTAACTATAATGGCATCAGGTCATGGCATTAGAGGCACAATCCATCAATTTCAGCAGCTCTTGCCACTTGATTGTTTTAGGAAATAGGTAAGAACCTTCCAGGGAGAAAAGCGAATCTTAATATGGGAACTCGGTCGTGAAGGCTAAACCTTTCAGGCCATATTTTGTCTTGGCGGCATATTTAGAAAAAGCATTTCATCAATCTGTATCCACCTGATGGTAAGTGCAGATGTTCGACATGCTTCAGACTGAAAGTTTGGTGATTAAATAATGCGTGTGTCTGCCCAGCATCAAACTATACTCCACGTCCAGGTGCTTGTGCTCATATAGCATGACTGCGTACAGGCTCGCGAGCAGAGCAGCGTTTATGCTTATGCTAACACTCCCACTTACTGACATTTTTTATGCACTCTGAAATAAGCAAAGAACAAATTGTACCCTTCAAACTAAACCAAACAGAATATATTTCAATTCCGTTCCCCTAATGGTGATCATGGATGTGGTTTTTCACATACTAGACAGCGTATGACTGGTCCTACTCAAAACTGCTCTGGTGTGTTTGTGCACAAGTTTTGAACACACTTTTTGTTTATTTTTATACCTCAGATTATAACATTGCTCATTTACACTGGTATACTTTTGAAGCTAAACACAGACTTTTAGACAGATTACTTCTCTGATGCTGGTTTCTGGCTATTAGAAACATATGGCCTATGTGAAATAATGTCGCAAACTTTCTCTATATGCAGCATCTTATATAATACAACTGCACAGAAACAGTGCACTCAAGTTTCTCCAGAGTGTAAACTCAGGTGTGGAACTACCCGATGCGACAGTTCTTCAGGAAAGCATTAGATTGAAAAACTACCGCGGAGGTTAATTGCAGTGGTTATCGTAGTCTAATCGTCTGCTAATGTTCAGGAAGTCAGATTGCAAATGAGTGTCATTAGACAGTGTCAGAGGTGACGGAGAAGTTTTAGCTGCTGGTCCCGGGTCGCTGCTCTCCTCCGCAGCGGAACCTTTCTAATGATCTTGTCAGAGCCGAGGCCGGCACATCACTCAGGCTTTAGCGAATCGTGCGTTCTGATGTGTTTTGTTCTAAACGCCCATCTATCCATCTCACCTCATAAGGCCTTTTGAAATGAGAGGTTCTGGTCTCAGTTTGGAAATCTTTTGGGGCTGCCATGTGATTAGCATCCATCCTCACACTGACTGTAAGAAACAAGACTGTCCTTGTTTCCTTCCCTCCATTTTGTCCACAGACTGTCACATCTTGTTTACAAACAAACGAATAACACAGTGTAATAAATGGACGTGCGCTTGCAGTTGGACTGCAGACTTGCGCTTGTGAGTAGCTCAGTTACTACTAAACGGTGCCAAGGTGACAGCAGTTGGAGGTTTGATTCTCATTGTAAAAGCTGCCACACACACACTTCAAACATTTATCATGCATTAATCACTGAGCTGTCATGGGAGAATCAAGCAAACCACAATTTTAGACTCTTAATTCTCTGGACATCATTCTGATTTAGACCAGGATTTCCCTGTCCTGGATAATTACACAGGTCTGCCCCCTCTTGTTTGACCTCTACCTATTGACCTGAGTCAGGAAGCACTGCTAATGGAAAGGTCAGCACTACAAGTATTGTATCACTTTTGGTTGTACTCTGCAAATGCCAGATTTTTTGCAACTCAAAGAGCCAAATTTTATATTAACAAGTCTGCAAGAGACAGAATTGTATTTGGAATGATGCATTTGTATCCAAATATTATTTTTGTGTATGTTGTGGAGTCGGTGCCAAAGCTAAAATCTTCTTTCAGCCAAAATAACTTTGTTTAGCCGTTGGGATCCAGAGTCCTCTTCAACTTTTAGAATTATTTTAGGGCAATTTTAAGAAGAAATTACAGGAAAATGTTAAAATATATTTTACTACACTTTAGCAAAACTAGACTATTGAAACTCCATCAAAGCGCTGTAGGCTGCACTGTGTATTGTAAAGGAAAAAAAATGCAATTAGAAATGCAACATTGCAGATTGTTGCTGTGGAATAAATGTGCACATATTTAAAACCACATGCACTTCTTCATCTCCGTACTTTGCATCCATAAAGCTTGAATGACTCAGCAAGGTGAGAGCCAAAAACAAAAGTAACAAGTCCTGACATCAGTCCCCGTCTTCTGCTCTTCTACTTTTGGTCGCCTCTATGTTGCTGCCTTCGATGGGATGCTCGATGAGCGTATTTAGGGTTCTCATGGGAAAAGGTAACAGTGTGGCCCATAAAAGAGAGTTATGAGGAGGTACTGGAAGTACCAGAGGTTAGTGTCAGCATTGGTTTTCATTTAAAGTTACTCTGCACGGACTCTTCTCCCTAGCGGCTGTAAATAAAACGGGCACGCAAACATCACTGAAGGAGCTCGTTCAGGAAAAACTAAACGGGTGCTCTTAAGAGCCAACATCAACAATTACATTCGGCTGTACTCTGAAAACATACAATAAACACACCTTCCTCTTTCTGACCTTTAATTCAGCTACAACTTTCATGTTGTTTACATGCAGGATGCCATTAAGGGTGCCCCTGATTGGCTATACACAAAAATAATGGAAAAACCATTCGTGGTAATCAGTGAAATTAGTCTTCCTGTGGGTGTGTAACTGCGATAAATTATTTTGGTTTCATACTGCACATCTTCCCTGTGATGTTGTTGCAGCGGGAGTCTGGATCAAATCATGTCACTTTTGAATTATGACTCATTTGACTCTAATCTGCGGAGCAAGCGAGGCCATAAAATAAACGTTTTGGGATCTCTTACAAGGGCGAGACATTTCCAAGGCCCCCTGATAATCTTCATTAAGCATATCCTTACTACCATTCATACTCTCAGATGCAATTAGAGCTGTTTGTATTCTAAAACCTTTCACCTTAAAGGCTTCAGACCTGTTTCATAGTAACTGAAAGAAGTATTTCAATCTGCGCGCTCAGTGCTTGCTTTGCGGCCTGGCATCATGTGCCAGCACCTGGAGACACATGACGCATTTTGGTTCTCTGTTGCTGTCATCAAAAAAATCAAGCTGAATGTAACCATCTGCATATTTTATCAATTTAGCTCATTTAGCCTTTTATCGTCACTTGATGATGGAAACTCGCTCTAATACTTCTTTAAGCTTGCCAGCTAGCTCGCTAATAATCCAAGCCACACCACAGCAACAGCAAAGGGTTCCTTTCAGAGCAGTTTTATGTGACACAGTCATATCAGAGTTTGTGTTTGCTCAGAGACAATGTGGGTAACAGTGATGTCTTTAATAGGATACATGTCCCAAATCAGCACATTTTTTATAGCTTATAGTAAAATATTTAGACTCCTTGGTGCAGAATACGCCCCCCGCCCCGGGAGCTCCAGGTCCCTCTTTTGAGACCCACTGATTTAGAGAATTTAGAGAATTTAAAACCTCTTAAAATTTAAGAGTTGAATGTTTGAGTCTTTCGTGCAAACTCTTCAGGGGTCTCTCATACACAGGGATAAGCCTACAAGTGTCCTTTAACGCATTCACTGATGTTTGGATGCCTCAGGAATAGAAACGCATGCATACTGACAGTAACACCTCCACTTTTATTATAATTTTCTCGTTAAGATGGCCCTTTTACTTCAGTGCTGTCTTTGTTTAACTTTTTTTTTTTTTTCTTTTGCAAAAAGTCGCTGAGGACAATGACAGGATCTGTCTTCCATCACTATTTACACACTTCCTGTCATCACCACTTGATATCTTCCCATAAATTTGCTCCCCTGTCGATTAATGTGTCAGCTACAACAAGATGGAAGAGCCAGATTTCCGAAGGCAGACTGAGGCAGTCCCGCCACAAACCCAGTTGGGCACCACCTTAAACAAAAGTCTTTCAGCAACAAATTATGTTTTTGTAAGATCTTCCGCTCCTTTGGAGCACTCCAGCTCAGTGAAGAGAGGGCCAAACATCGAGAGTCCATTACTATCCGCAAAACCTTTTTCATTGTGTATATTTTGTGAACGATTGCTGAAGAATACTCTGACATATACGGGAGAGAGAAAAGCAGGAGGAGATTCTCTGATAACCTTTCATACTTCTGTACTTCTATAAAAAGCTTCAGGGTGAATTATTTATTTTCATGCATTTGACAAAAGGTTTACAAAAACGCTGAACTAATGATAGTCTGCGATGCAGGCGGACTTATTTAATGATTAGGTAGAAGTTTTGGAAGTATCCATGGGTCATTAAGTTTTACCAGCATGCAGAGTTTCATATTATTAACATGGAAGAACTGACAGCATCTGAGAAGTCATCTCAGTGATGCTGTAGCAGCAAACAGTTTATTGTTGTTTAAATAACAAATCACAACAATGGAAAAGTTGCTAATGCCATTTATGGAGAAAAGTAAGAGCAACAAACTCATGCTGAGAGCTTAACATCATAAAATTGTACAAATGCCCAAAAACTGCAGGAAAATTATTATTTCTTTTTATAAGATAACCCAGAATCAATTCAGTCACAAACAGTCATATTAGTAAAAACAGTGGTTGGAGACCGTGGCATGAACACAATTATTCGGGGTCTTCAAAGCACCTTTGGAACATAAGTCCATCTGAATCAGCCTGCCATCAGTTTGCAATTATATCAATTAAGTCAAGTTGACAATTCTACTATGCCATGTGTGGTACTGTTGAACTGTTATGAAATCAAAATCAAAAATTGCTGCCAATCTGTTACTGTTTGTTTCCAATCTGCTGTCGTCTCCATACACAGAAATTCAGATTAACTTCTTTCATTCAGAGTCCAGTTAGAACCTCATGTATCTGAAACATAAATTCTGAAATCCCGCCACAAATAGTGACGTATGCAGTTGCTGCAGGACAAGGATTTAACTGTAAAATGACACAGGTGCTCAGCAATCTTGTATTTATATAGGAATATAACCAGAATACAACCAGATGCCAACCAGTTGACTCGAGTCCCCTCCTGCACAAAGACACGTAACAGAGGAGTTGTGTTCATTGTTGCAGAATGACGCAAACTTGTTGCGACGTGGCAATTACTTGCAACCCTGCCAGTCTTTGCAATCACTCTGAGTTGGATCGCCACTGTTTAGACAGAGGTTGCTTCCTATCAGGAAACCAATGCAATCGCCTTGCAAATGAAAATGATTACAGCAACAAACTGGAATTGGTGACTGAATGAAAACAAATTCAGTGGAATCACAAGACAATTAAATTTTTCAAAGCTTTAAGGAGCTTATTGTCCTATTTTGTATGATTGAGCCATTACATGCGACCTCTTGTAGCAGAACAGAGGTAAAACTGTTAGACATGTGAGTCATCAATTGACAAAAAAAAAATGAGTTAATTAGTGCCAGGTTTTGGGTTAGATGAGGATTTGGGGCTTTTGTTTGTCATGCAGTATCTCCTTGAACATCATCGGGTTTTAGATTTGAAGATGTGAAGCAAATTTTGTTTCCTTTCCTCTGAAAACTTCTTTGAGAAATTGTAAAATGCCACAACTGCCTTATAGTGTATTTTTTACAAGACTCTTTCTACCTGCAGCGCTGCTGTAAAATGTCCAGATGAAGCCGAATGCACAAAGTGTCATTTTGGTGCCTGTGAACAGGCTGAATTCATGGCCAGTAAAGCAGTGGGAGATGGAGAATAGCATCTGTGACAGATAACATCCAGGGCTGCTGCCATATAGACACCACGTGCTTTAGGAGAAGCCCCCAACCAAACACACATGCACGCACACCTCACCCCTAACCCTGCTGCACACACACTGCATAAAATTGAGCCTCTTAATGGAGTCATCAAAGGTAGTGCTGTGAGTTGAGACCAGAGAGGCATCTGGACAGTCTGGCTGTTTGAACTGAGCCGTCAGGAATGCCGGCTCATTACTCTGTGTGTGTTAAGTGTGTGCGTGTTGAATGCGTACAAAATTAATACATGTGCAAACAAACACAACACAGAGCAAAGCAGAGAGAGGATGTGACAAGCTGAATGATATTGTGGGTAATACTTGTGGTGTAATATAAGAAGATCTCTAAAAGCTAAGAGTCCCTCAGCAACAACTATAGCCACAACAGTTGGGCAACACCGCACTGACAGCTGAACTGTAAATGAAAAATGTGTGAAATGCAGACGACCATCACAGCACTCTGCCTGAAAACACGACTCCTGCTGTGTCAGGCTTGTGAATGGTTTTTGACAGAAGCTGGCAGCACGCGCGCTCTATCATGTTACAAAGTAAACCACGTTTAAGGAATCACAATTTCTCAGGTGTTTCTCCACTCAATCAAATCCCGGTTAACACCACTGCAAATTCCTCCTGGCTGCTCTTAAGCGTGAGTGATTGCAAGTGATTGCAAATTTCATGTTATCTCTCACCTAGACTGTTGGCTTTCTAATTTTTTTTCTCCCACGCGATCACCCCAAGGCCAATGACATCACATGAAGGTTTAACAGCGTGCAGTTTTGCTCATTTCTGTATTTTGATGTGAGTGCATCAGTCAGGAAAGGACATAAAACCATTGCCCGGGCAAGAGTAAGCTGATATGGTGAGTGCGGGCTAAAAAGAAAATGAAATGAACTGAGAAAAAACACATTAAATGTAATTCACAAAGGCCAAACACAATTTATTTAATATGATTTTTACACAGCAAATCAAATATGTGCAGAACACAATATGAAAAGAAATCAATTTACAAAAAAAACTTGTATTTGTAGAAAAATTCTGGCCATATTGGAAATCAGAAACAGCCCTCTGTTCCCTCTTTCATGTAATCCATCAGCTAGGCGTGCTTTGATGTGGCCACTTAGCACAAGAAGATACTGCTGTCAGCCACATCAGTCTAAACAAATACCTCAGTGCTCCCCAAAATACACAGCATGCAGCAGTTTCTGTTCAAGCCCAACATCTCCACAAGCTCTCACCAAGCAATCTGCACAACCGAGAGATGATCGGGGACCATTCTTAATTTCGTTGTTCTCATGACAATGACAATAAAGTTTCTGATTCTGATTCTGATTCTGATTCTCTTTTGGACTTCATAAAGAAACGGAAATAGTCCGCTCAAACTCCGAGAAATAAATAACGCTAACAAAATTGTTTAATCCTGATAAAACTGTGGCCTCAAAGGCCGAGACAAATTAAAAAGACATTTTCTCTATTTATGTGACCAGATAGAGCAATTCGTATCTGATTTGGTGGTCCATTTCCCCCCTTGTTGAATTCTTCTATTCCTTTGCATGTGTTCCCACTGGATTTTCTTTGCTTTGGAGTCTTTGGTGGTTGCCTGGATATAAACTCTCATGTCACTGTGAATATGAAATGTCGTCAGTCACTATGCTGCTTGTTTCAAAGAGAAAAATGATCTTACTGTTTAGACCTCAACGCATGAAAGGTTCCTATTAAATTTTTTTTAAGAGAAATACATAATAGGGTCCTTTTTGTCTTCATGAGAATTTTGTTTCTTGGATGTCACATTTATCTCAAAAAGGGTGAGAGAAATCAGTCACTGCTGAAATAAAAATAGTGAAGTCAGAGGTTCATAGCAGAGCACTGGACGCAGAATAAAAGAACAAAAACCGTTTTCACTCTGCTCGCGGAGTGGAGTTCACGACACAAACTGCTCCGCAAGTGATGATATTTCACAACGAGGAGCAAGACCTCTCCGAGCTGTAGACACGCAGTAGACCCGCTCACAGCTGGTCACCGTGTCGAGGTCACAATGTGAACAACTGCAGTATAATCTTCAAAAAGCCCCTGGATAAACAGTGGAAACATTTTCACAACCTCCTCTAACCTTTGGGATCAGCTGGAGTCTAACTGACCACGTTTCCAGAAAGGGGCCTAACAGGGGTCGGTGTGAGGTCTGCGAATGTGCGCGCTCCTGTGTGAGAGTGTGTCTTTTTAATATTTGTGTGACTGTGCTGATTTGCATGAGCTAGAATGATCATAGAAGAGTGTACATCCCAGGCTGATGCTTAATCTTTACATTAGAGTACATTTATTTTCACATCTGTTGAACAAATTACAATGAAATTTGTAGCAGTCCTGGTGGTTCCTGCATAATTAACACACATGACTATGATATAATTCAGTACAATTATAAAATAAAACAGCTGAGTTTTATTGCACTTGGTTACACTGCTCACTGGAATGTTGACTTTGTAATGCAAGAGTGAGTCCTGTTGTGCTGCTTAGTCAGTAAGTATTAACATATAAGTACTAAGTATTTAGCAGAGTTCAGGTTTCATAGGTCTCTCTGCAAAGAAGTTGTTTTTAAATTGGTTGATTTCAAAAGTATTTTGCCTTAAAAAGTAAACACCGTCATACATCCAGTGACTTTATCCTGTGACGTCAGTACGTTATTACAGTTTTCGCTTAACTGGCAAACAGACAAGCTCGGTGTGACTGCTGACCTGTATGTGAAATAATGCAAAAGCTAAATTAAGCTTTGAATTAATTCTTTGCTCGTTCCTGTTCTAATTATGTCATAGCACCTTTATCATCAGTCGGTTGGTGGCTGATTTATAGCCGGTCCACTAGGGTTTTTCTTTTGCTTTGTAAATCCGGTTGAAATTGGTGCCAAATTTAAATAGAAATCTGGTTGAGAAATTCTCTTGCCTGTAAGTCAGAGAGACTGCGTAGATCATTGTAACAACAAGTATAACAATCGATTACACCAAAAATCTCAATCAGTTACGATCCAAACCGCTACTATGAATAGCAATCATTAAGTCTTAAAATGCACGAAACCTGCTCTCGTGAGCTCAGATTTGGCTTTAAAAAAAATAAAAATCTGATAATTAAATATCGTTAAGGTCATTATGGAGTCGTTAATGAACAGTTTCTTCCTTGTTAGACGGCTGGGCTGTGTTTATTTGAACTTCCAGCTCTGTCAGTTACAGCTTGACAAGCAGAGACCATTTTGGCTCGCTCTTATGAAAGTTGAAATGTTGCCCTGTTACACACACGTGTTTGCCTTTGGTAGTTCTTTAAATAATGTTGATAGCAGCAAATGACCATGCCTTTTAAATTAAGTAAACTTTGTGCTTTTTTTCCCTTCTTTTTTTGCTTTCAGTGCCAGATCATAAAACTCCCCCTTTGCACTTAAAACATAATTCATAAAGATGTTGGGCTGAAATCCAAGGGACACAGGGAGGGAAACAGCAGAGAGGGGGGGAAAAGCAGAAAAAATAAAAATTACACATTAACAAGACACCAAAAAAGACAAGGTGTTGAGTGAGAGAGTAAAATAATAAAATGCAGCTTTAAGGGCAGCAGGTTAACGTTAGCCTGACACAAGCTCAGGTCCTGTTTTTCTCCATCTCCCTGCATTACTGCCAACTGTTGTTGCTGCAATTTAAGCCTTTTGTTGCAGCCAGGCTTTTTCACTCACAGGCAGGCGGGCTGCTTCTGGTAACTGGCGCAGGGGCCATAAAAGAGCCCTGTGCTTTTGGTTTAGACAAACCACATCAAATGGAAGGAGGAAGGTTTGAACAGGTGGACCAGCCTGTAGCGCAGCACAGACAGATCCCTTTTTTTTTAATGGATCACAGCTCAGAAATGTCAGCTGGAACATTTTGAACCTGATAGATCAGCGCTGTGTTGCAGCACATGCCTGTGTGAGTAATGGACTTCACACAGCAAGCCTGCATGACGCACCGTGGAGCTGCGAAACTCTTCTCAAAGTTCTTGAAATCGACCACATGAGGGATAAATGCATCAGCCACAACATTTAACACGAGGCCACAAGTCATTAAAAAAATCACAAACATTCTCCAAATCCTTGTCCAGTGACAACAAAGACAAACTAGGCGACGCAGCGTAGTCAGTGAAAGACATATTCTTTATATAGATTTTGTATCATTCTGAGCTGGAGGCTCACATATCCCCTTAATCTCCTCAGGCCTGACCTTCATAAAACTCAAAAGCCTGCAGGAAGTTGCAAATCTCCGTCTGAGTACAAGAGAAGAGGGTTAAGGGCAGTGAAGGGTCGTCTGGTAAAAAGGCAGCTACTGTTCGAGGCAGTTGAGATACACTGAATATTTTTTAAGTGTCTCACAACCAGATTTTGGGGACACGTGAAAATTTGCATTTAAATTTTTTGTTCATTTACCACTAAAGATCAGGTGAATATCCAAGTCTCTTTTCTGTCTAAAGCATTCCTGCAACCAGCCTCCACTTCCTACTACCCCCCTCAGCTAATCACCTCATCTCCTGATTACTTTATGGCCCGCTGTAACTGGCTTTAGGATGAGAGAAGGAAGGGCTGGTAACCACAGCTTAAATCAGTAATTGGTTCAGGCTTGAAAACTGATACAAACGCGTTGACCTCTTGCCAGTCTGGCAGGCAGAAAGCCTTGCTCCGTCCAGCCTGCCTGTGCTCCTCTGGTCAGAAAAACAAACATAGAGCGCAGAAATGTTTTTTCCTGGCTAACACCTTGGTCCCAGAGCATACAGCCCACAAGCTAACCAGGGGTAAGAGGCCGGGCTGACTGTCACACAGTGAAGGAAAAAGAAAGGGAGGGGGACAAGACTGGGGTTCACTTGTGGGAAAATATGAAATAAAAAAAAAACAGTGCAGGAGACCCTGAAATTAACAAAAATATAGATATGTTATAGCAGCATTAAGAGGCGTGCAGATAAAAATGCATCTCCCCACACTTTAAAGTGATAGTAATCGTGTCAAACACCTATTTTTCTGCTTTTTGATGCAGTCTCTCCATTACAACATTAACACTTGCATGAAGAGTGACGGGAAACTTTGAGCTATATTCCAAAGTAATTACTTTATCATTAAAGTCATTTAAGTTGTCAGACATACATATGCATGTAAATGTAACGTAATGAAAAACTTTTACTTTTAGAGACAGACAGAATAAAAAGTAAATAAATCATCAAAGGAAACTGGAACCTGTTCAGGGTCCTGTTCCAGACTATAAATAGAAAAATATGTGGTTGTAAGAATGTAACTCTATCTGAGTAAATGACCCACACAAAAGTTGACTCCCTATTTGTCTCCCTGTCCCTGCTCCACCAGGTGTTTTGGAGATCAAATCAGTGGATGTGGGTGTGGTGGCCATCAAGGGCCTCAAAAGTAACCACTACCTGGCAATCAAGAAGAATGGCGTTCTGTATGGAGCGGTAAGTTTTAACGCTGTTTAACTCTCTGACCTGTCATTTTTATTTAATATGCATTATTCTCTAAGTCTAAGAGGATAGCTTTATTCTCAGTCCAAAAACATCCCTATTTATCTTATACTAGGCCTTGGTGATTGATTGTTCCTAACAAACAGAGGGTTTAAACAGCAGGTGGGTGGAGATGGGTGAGAAGACCCTTTTAATATACCCTCTGAAACTGAGTATTGTACAAAGAGTCCTATGCAGCTCTGTAGTCCAGTGGGTGCCTCTCTTTTCAGAGAAGCTCCGCATTCTTCTTTGAATAATGAAGCTAATATCTTGGTTTGGATTAAATTCTTAACCACAGTTTCTCAAGAACTCAATCACTTTAACCTATTTAAGCTTGAGAGCTTAAATAATAAACTTGTTGAACAGATTACTTGCACAAACATCAAATTTATTCATTGAAATTTTTGGTCACCCTTAGTCTATGACAGAAAATAAGGTCCACTTTAAGAGATTTGCAGCTTGTTAGTTCAAAATCTTCTCCACTCTTTGCAAACGCACTTCTGCACTTTTGCGATTGCTAAATTTGACTGATGATGATAGTGAAAAAAAAATTGGTAAAAGGACGTTTTCCCTCTAAAGTGGTGGTTCTGTGGCTTTGAAGTTTCTTGAATTCTTTATAAAACAATGGACAAGGCTGTACGACTCACTGTTCCAGAAATAGGAACCACAGTTACTCTCCTCTGCCTACCTCTCCTCTCCACTCCATTCAGAAACAGGAAACACAATCCTTCAGTTTCTCTGTTCTGCTTCAGTCTCTCTGGGTAGAGCAGCCCTCGTTTTATCTGTCCTCTCTCACTCACCCTTCTTTCCTTCATTCGATTCTGCCTCCCCCACCCCCCTCTTTTCCCTACTTTGAAAGACCTGATTTTCAGCATGTCTCTGAGGAGCCACACAACAGATGAAATGACACACGGTAGAAAAGACAGAAAATAAAAAGAGGCATTTTGTTGCATGGCCTCCAACTGAATTCCCATGACGTCTTCTCCACAGCACAACACAAGCCCTAGTAGCGGAGCGGCGAAGGGCCGGCATTCGATTACACTTGATGGTTTTACACAGTGACTTCTTTATCTGGTGCTAATCAATTGAATTCATTGTTTCATTGTATTGGCAGATTAAAGCACATAGGTGACACCGCAGGTTATGATCACCTTTAACTTTTACTACTTTTACGTTCATTTCTGTACTTACTATAACGATTCTTTTGCCTATTAACACCATTATTTTGAGACTCAATCGATCCTTAACTATAGCTGCTACTTGCCTAACTCTAACCTTAGCCTTTGAACATGTCTTCATCTTAAAGCTTACCGATTTACTACTTACGTTTTTTAACCATTTGACCATGAACAGGCTTATATTCCTACATCATGCACTCACGCGATATTTAATTGTACCTTGTACCAGCGTAATTTAAAAAGCTGCATAGCGTTCGTAAAATATTTTCATTTTGCTCTGGGAACACTCAGCTTTACTTCTGGAACCAATTTGGACAGCTGTGGTGGAGAGAGAGAGAGCGCGTGAAGGAGAGATATTGGCTATTAGAGTGTGTTTGTGTGTGTGTGTGTAGCAAGTACATTTTTGCTTGCGAATATCAATTGCATCCATTTAACTGGCTGTTTAAGCGCTGTTAGCTTTAAGCACAAGGGCAGCTTCCAGTAAACTGACAAATGCAGCTCTCTCAGATCATTTTCTCTTCATTTACCAGTGGGTGGCCATTGCGGTAATGTAAGCCACAAACTTTGTGTCACAATGCTCTTTGCTCGGCACTAAGCCCGAGCCATCGAGAAGTCACAATAACTTCTCTGCCCTCATCCCACCACCACACAGCCATCCAAACTACTGACACACAAACAACACTGACAACTATTCAAGTTTTACGTCTGACTTTTTAAAATTACGCTGGGGATTGTTCTTAAGCAATGGCTGACCATTTGTTATTGGATGTTGTCACAAGAACTATCTCCAGGTAACAAAAAAACAGTTACTATTTTTGAGTAAAAACTAACCATGACTGAGAGCTTACACATGTGGTACAGTGGGAAGTTTCAAGTCACTGGCTACCTGCTAGAGGTGGTTTTCATCAATGGAGAAAATCTTAAAAAGGCAACCTGTACTAATTTACTTTAAATATAAATTATTATCTTTTTCTTCAGCTCTTTTAAACTCTTTGCTTCTCCTCCACAGAGAGAGTACGGCCCAGACTGCCGTCTAATTGAACGCATCGAGGAAAACAAGTATAACACCTACGCTTCAGCTCAGTGGCTCAACAAGGACAAGCGCATGTTTGTTGCACTGAACCCCAAGGGAAAGCCAATGAAAGGAAGGAAGACACGAAGGAAAAACCCAGCCACTCACTTCCTGCCTATTTTGTCAGAACAGCGATGACTGGACAAATCAGCAAAGGGAGAGCTCTGCAGATTAAAGGCTATTGGACGTTTTTTGGAGTTGAAGTGATGGCTTCATTGGACAGATTCAAGTCTGAACAGTATGATGCACTGAGGAGGAAAAGAAAGGAAACAAACAGACATTTTATCACAGTTGGATAAAGACATTTCTATTTTTAAAGAAAGAAATAAGATATATCGCTATACAATGTACATATTATTTTCTGTTTTAAGTTATAAAGTACACTGGCACGGTAAAATTATGAAAAGAAATGACTTCTGTGCCAAAATGTGAAACGGTAACTCACATTTTTAGATTTGTGTACGTGTGAAGTCAGTGACTGGGGAAGAAATGGCAAAAGAGAAAACATGGAGGAAAACAGGGGAAGGCAGAGGAAGTATTAGCAGAAAGCTGACTGATAGAAGAAGAAGAAAAGATGAGATGGGTGGAGGAAAATGAAAAAAGGTTGTGTTGTGTTTAGTCAAGTACCAACACAGCAGCAAGTCTAAAACTATCATGTTTCTTCTTTGAATTTATTTATTTTGTGTAATATTTAACAAAAAAACCTACAAAAATACAAAAAAGAAAGTCTTTTTTTTTTTTTTTTTACCATGTATGCTTCTCTTTGAATACTATACATTTAAACCTGAATAAATACAAAGAATATATTTGTCTTTAACCTGTCTGACTGACTTTGGTTATTTTTATTTTCAGCGTGTGATTATTGTTTGTTCTTTTGCAAAATACACAACAAAACATAAAAATAAATGCAAACGTAAAGGATATGATTGAATTTTGACTGATGCAGCCCATTGCTGTAACATATATATTAGCTCATTATTACTAACCATGAAAGCTACAATATCATTTGGTCTGTTCATGTTGTTAGCAAGCCTATATAATTAATCACTTTGAGTGTTTAAGTTTAAGTGGCACTGTTTGAATAGTAAATAATAAGTTTTTAGGTCTGCAAAGCTCAGGTTCAGCTCTAATATAACACAATAAATAACACATAAATGTCTTTAGTTGGATTTTTGCCAGGCAACATGACGGAGTCATAAATCATAATCAAGTTTTGTTTCTATAAATTGTTATTGCTGTAAAAACACATGGTACAATGCTTTTATAAGATATTCTAGGCACATAAACATTACAATTAGGTCATTTTAGTGAGTTAATAAGTGGCTGATAGGCAACAGGATGACGTCACAATACAGTTTGTGATACAGATAAGAACGTAAAATTGAAGTTGTGGGAATATAAATTCAATTGTATAGTTATCAAAATAAAATGATACAATGTTCTAGGTGTATAAAGGGTACAAGTAGGTGATTTTAGCCCATTGGTGGGAGGTTTCTTAGACATGATAATGGCTGATACAATTAAGACACTTCTGGGGCCTAATATGTTTTCTGAACCCATGATTGTGTTTGCAGACAGAGACTTTTATGTACTTTTGCAAGACTGAAACAAATTTTATAGATGAAAGTCAGTGAGTTCAAATAAATTATGCATTTTATAAACCAGTGCACGCCCATGCTAGAGTATTATTTGGCCTGCCCATGCTATTGGATAACTGATATACTTCATAACACTGAGAAAATTCCAAAAACTAGATTGGGTAGCTGTTGTTTGCATATTTCTATACAGCAAAATCAAATTACTTCTATATATAATTAAGGGATTATTAAACCATTCACTGTCCACTCTCATTAATAAAAAATAATTGGTATGCTTGATATTGTTCTATTAATTTTATACCCATATAACACAAGAAGATGTAATAACTTTTTAATTATATTATGTTTCCATACGTGCCTTATGGGCTACCTGCATATTTTAAAAACATGTACCTAAAAAAATGTTTATATAATGATATGCTAGGGAAAAAGGGTGATTTTGTAGGCTGAATTAATTAACTACAAATCCCACTTTCATTTCCACAGCTATTTATCAGACAGTAAGCTTCTCATATACTAGCTACTATATAATTGGATTTTAATCAGTCAGTCACATGGTGGTGTCATATCACAGATATCTTAATATTCAACAGTTTTTATATAAATTAGATATTATTGTGTAATTTAAATAGATGCTATAATGTTTTCTGAGGTGCATAAATCCTAAAATCTTGGGATTTTCAGCTGTTGCAAGGTGATTACCAGGCAACATAATGGCTTTCAGGTGTTCAGTACCTACGTTATTTTGCGAAAGTCTTTATTCACACATGTGAACATTGCATCATTTCAACTATTCTTTCCAATCAACGTTCTCACTCCCAAAGCGTAACATTTTACGCTAGGCGACAAATCGTCAACATATTACGTTTTCGGCTACCCACCACGTTCCTAAATGACGACCTCGGAAAAAAGAGGAAATATGAGAACCGTCTGGACTGAATCTACACATGTTCGCTCTTTTTCTTCAAATTGCTTAGAAACACGCTATTTAACATCATTATAGTCCTGGTTAAGATCAGGAATAAGGTTAGGTTTAGGGCTGGAATACAGGGCTGGAATGTCTATTACCGCAGGAGCGTCATTGCACTGGATTCCAGCCATAACCCGCCGCGTACCATAAGAACGCCGAAGGTCTCCTTTCGCGTTCCTCAGGAACGCCGCGGGACGTGACAAAACGTCGACATGTTACGCCTCGGGAGTGAGAACGGGCTGTTCCAAAAGGTTCAGGAGTGCATTTATGGGATCTTTTGATTCTTCCAAAAGCTATTTTGGACGAGAACGCCTGGCTCGTAGTCTCTGCTCTAATTCATCCCAAAGTAGTTCTATCAGGTTGAGCTCAGGACTCTGTGCAGGCCAGTCAAGTCCTTCCACACCAAACTTGCCCATGCATGTTTTTATGTCCAAAATATCTTGATATGTAAAAGCATTAAGAATTCATTTTACTGGATCTAAGGAGGCGAGTCCAACTCCTGAAAACCAACCCCCCACCATAATCCCCCCTCCACCAAACTTGACACTTGGCACAATGCAGTCAGACAAGTACTGTTTTGCTGGCAATGGCCAAACGCAGACTCCTCCATCAGATTGCCTGACAGAGAAAAGTGATTTGTCACACCAGAGAACACATCTCCACCACGCTAGACTCCAGTGGAGGTGTGCTTTACACCACTACATCCAATGCTTTCCATTACGATTAGTGATGTTAGGCTTGGATGCAGCACCTCTGCCATGATAACCCATTCCATGAAGCTCTCTATGCACTGTTCTTAAGATAATCTGAAGGCCACATGAAGTTTGGAGGTCTTTAGAGATTGACTCTGCAGAAATGTGTGACCTCTGCATGCTATGTGCTGACCCTGCTTTGTGACTGAGTTGCTGTTGTTCCCAACTGCTTACTCTTTGTTATAACACCACTTACAGTTGACTGTGGAATATTTAGTAGTGAGGAAACTTTATGACAGGACTTGTTGCACAGGTGTCACACTGGAATTCACCGAGCTCCTTAGAGCGGCCCAGTCTTTCACAAATGTCTGTAGAAGCAGTCAGCATGCCCAGGTGCTTTATTTTATACACCTGTTCTGTGGAAGTGATTGGTACACCTGAATTCAATCATTTGGATGGGTGATTGAGTACTTTTGGCAATAAAGTGTTTATGCCAGGGTTGGTTTCTGAGCTTCCTGTGTGAGTGTAGGAGGAGTTTCTGGGCAGAGAGTTTTGGTGTATCATAGTAAGATAAACATGGTGCTCTGTGGACTTTACATGGCTGGAGCTTTCAGTGATTAAACAGTTTGATGTCGAAAGCTTCACAGCTGACGAATCCATCATGAGATGCTTTTTGAAGTCAATATTTCAGAGATCAAGAAGCGCAGCATTTCATGACTAAGTGAGACAATACTTGACTGGAGTCTGCCAAAATAATGAGGGTTTGTAACAAACAAGAGTAAGCCACTGGAGGGCTTTTAAATCCAAGGCGTGAATCGGGAATCTGTAAGAGATTAGGATTTTGAAGTGAAGCCCAGGAGACAACCTGCCTGATTGGCTCAGGGGTTTTCATTTCTCGCTGCAAAATCTTCTGCCTTACAAGTTCATATGGCAAACATGGCTTCCTGGAGGATAAACACTGTCTTTTATGTAATAACAACAAAGACAAAACAGGCTTTAGAAATGGACGACACACTTGGGCGGCTGAGCAGGGGCGTGTGTGTGCATCAGTGTGGTCTAGCAGCTGGGAAAAGCCTCCTCTTGACCTTACGTGTCTGAAACCTGTTACTGTATCCCTCGAGACAGAAAGACACATGTAGCGGGGCATATGGTATAACGTAAATATCACTCCATTGTTTATCACCTGATTCTAATTAACTATGATCTCATGTTTTCTTTATTCTTCTTTTGCTTTCCCTCACTTTTTCTTTAACTTGTTCTCTCGTGTTGTTGCTGTCTGGGTCCTGCGATTTTCCCTCAAATTCATCTTTTTATTTTTTGGAAAGTTTTTTAAACGTAAGTCATGCCTCGGTAAGGCTGAGGTGCAGGATCAAACATAGAACAAACATACACACATGCACACATGCAGTCTCCTTGTCCCCGGGCCTGCAGCAGTTCTAATTTGTACATTGCATCCATCACTTTCAGCCCTCTGCCATCTGTTTTTGTGTGTGTGTGTAAGTTAATTTGTGAGTATGAAGGAATCCACCAGAGTCCGTCCATCCCACTGTGTTTATCACTAAAAAGGTCCCCGATCCTCTTATTGTGCTCAGGAATCCCTCGCCGTCTCACACTCATGTCAAAAAATGAGTAAGTATGATACATCAGTGGGAGATTCAGATTTCCTTTCATCCTCCCAGGGCATCTAGTCTTTTGTTTATATGATTACTTGGGTGTTCTCTAAACGACATATCAAGTACAATTACTTTGAAATGTGTTCAAGACACCGATACCCCTCCTCTTTTCCCCCTTTCGCCCTCCCTCATAAAGTTCAAGGGCTGGCATTCTCAGGCCAAGATGTCTTTATTATTTGGTGGGACAGCTTCAGAGATGTAAAACATCTCATTTAAGTCCATATTTGAACAAGGAAACCTGGACTGGAACTTGGATATCTGACACAAATTTGTACACTTCTTCATTCAGAGAACCTGGAATCGAGTCCGCATATATAACATGTGTAGACCTCTTGGAAGAGAGCTTGATGTATTTTTATTGCAACTCTAACATGACTTAATGCGCTCTTGCCTTTGCCCGTAATGCATAACGAGGCTAGACTTTAAAAGCGAGGCATTTATTCAAGACAGATGTTTCACACTGATTATAAACCTCAGTGATATCTCAGTTACTGTGTTCAGCGGCACCAAGCCACGTATCGTTTCTCCTATTTCTGCAGTGCGCCTGACATGTTTCTAAAAGCTGTTTGCAGTGTCATTTTTTCAGTGTTGTACTTGGGTATGTTTGGTTAGAGCTTGGTTTGTTGAGGCATGTGGCGAGGCTCAGTATGCGGTTTCTGTTTTGACTACATCGGGATCTATCGGACCTGTGTCGAACCTCAAATGAAACGTACACCATCGGCTTCACACGTTCACAGCTCCTCTGTTTGCTCAGAGAGTCTTGTGGCCGTGCTACCTGACCGCAGCAGCAGCTGTGAATATTTTACATCCTGGTGAGACCGAGAGAGAAAGAGGGAGGAAGAGAGGGGTTGCAAGCTCGGAATCGGAGAAAGACGTGGGTTTGGAGCAGAGGTGAATAACTGAAAGAACCTCAGTCCTGGGGGCATTTACAGCAGCCCAGTTGTGGGGAGGAGGGGAGATGTTTGCTGAGAGGGCAGCAGTTTGAACGGGATGCCAAAGGGTGAGAGGAGAGGGGGTGAGTGGGTGAGAGGAAGGAGCTGCAAGAAAATTTGGAACTGTAGGGCAGTAGTGGGGGGTGACTTGAAGGGGTATTTGCAGGCACGAAGAGGACCAAGAGGGGGGCAAAGGGGCAATCATTGGAAGCAGTCCAAGGGAGTTCCTAGAACCCAGAAGATAAACCAGTCATTCTCCACCTCTTATGTTCAGCTCGTTTGACTTTATTTCTTTCTTTCGACCTTTGAGTCCTCTGAAGCTCAGCTACTCAGTCCTTAGCATCCAGGCTGATTCAAAGCAATATTTTGCAAATTAATTAATTAAATTACTCGTAAATGTGTGAAATGGATGACTTATTGTGTAATTACAAAAAACAATCAAAACCAAAACACTACAGACTGCGTAGCCTCTTTTTAATTCGACTGAGAATTTACCCAGCATTAAAGTCTCACTCGCACCAATACAGTTTGAGACAAACAGTTATTCAAGAGAAAAGAAACTGAGAAACGTAGTGTAAACGGTGCACCAGCTGCTTGGCAGCAAATAGCAGACACTGTTTTGTGCTACAGTCACCCTTGGGAAAACAGCAGTTGGAGACCATGACATGACCAAAATTATTACAGTTGTGTGCAGTAAACTTGGGTTGACTCTGAAATGGGGGCCAGGTCTGCGACCACTTGCAGTCTTCAAAACAACTTTGGTGCATGAAGATGATAATAGGAGGGAGTCAGAGCTCCAGCCTGCTTCTGCGATAATCCTTTGGCTTTGGTCTACATGCTTTAGCTTTTTACTGTCACAGCAGCCATTTCTCTGTTTTAGAGACTTTGAGAGAGCTTTCCATGCCTTCATTTCATCTCACCTCGACTACTGTAATAGTCTTTACTCTGGTAGTACTCTGTCATCAGTTAGCCATCTACAGTTGGTCCAAAATGCTGCAGCACGGTTACTAATTGGCACACACAAGCGAGACCACATATCCCCATTACTGGCATCATTACATTGGCTGCCAGTTAGTTTTAGAATTAATTTTAAGATTTTATTATTTGTTTTTAAGGCATTGCATGGGTTAGCACCCTCATACCTTTCTGATCTTTTAAATTGGTACACTCCTGCAAGATCACTGAGGTCTGCGGATCAGTGGCTCCTGACTGTCCCGAGGTCCAGATTAAAGCACAGAGGAGATTGGGCCTTTGCTGTTACTGCTCCTAAACTGTGGAACAAACTGCCCCTTCACATCAGGACCTCCCCAACATTGGACACTTTTAAAAACCCATCTTTATTCCTTGGCTTTTAATCAGAATGAGTTTGTATTACTTTTATTTATCTTATTTCTTACTCAAATCTTCGAATTTTATGATTCTTTTTGTTAACTCTTATCATGTCTCCCTATGTTTTTATTTCTTGTAATTATCTTAATTGTACAGCACCTTGGTCATTGGTTGTTGTTTTAAATGACTGTTTGACTTTGACAGCAGCGTCACAAACAACCGGTTTATGGTCTCTTGTGTTTGCTGTGGTCATTCTATCAGCCAGATCCAACAAATAGCCAATAAATTAAGCAACAAATAAATCACTGAGACAGTTGTCTATATATATATAAAGTCCATCGTCAGAGATTTAACATTCTTCCACAAAAAGTGACACAGAACAGCAATTTAACTGCAAAACAGCATAGGCACCATGCAACCCCAACAAGTTGTCAACCAGTTGAATCAACTCCCCATTCATAAAGAGATGCATCTCAGATGAGTACGGTTGGGTTCATGTGTACAGTCAGTTCAAGTCAGACCATGACTATTTGGAGGCAGGTTGCCTTCCACCTGGCTACCTGTACAATCATCTTGCAAACTGAAGTGGTTGCCAAGAGGTCGAGGTTGCATGCTCAACTTTCGGGTGACCAGTTACTACCTACAGTCAATTCCTGAATAAGATTTAATGCAATCACCTGGCAACCACTGGTCTTTCCTAGTCACAAAGAGGTTGCTGTCCCATTTTTACTGTAGTGTGACTGAGTCATTACATCTTTCTTTGTTCTTATTTTTTTCCATGTCTAAGTATTTGATAGGGACCAAAACAAAGTAGAAAAGAAAGAAGCAGAATTCATCAGTTGCCAGACACAGGACTCTGATTGAAGGATAAGTGTCTCTTATAGTATGTGTCCATAGTAGACACCAGTTGATCAAAGTTCATTATAATCACGATCATTGGATAGTTTGGTTTTGTCTAGTACGGCTGGGCAGTGACTACATATCTTGGTCACATTGATGTTTTTAGTCTGGAGAAACGCAATATTTATCAAAGTTTGGCAGTCACAGGAAAACTGAAGCATCAAAAAAAATTTCTAGGCAAGGCAAGGCAAGGCAAGGCAAGTTTATTTGTATAGCACAATTCAACAACAAGGTGATTCAAAGTGCTTTACAGAGACATTAGAAACAAGAACAAATAAAAAGCATGATTTAAAATTGATTAAAACAAGCAAATAAACTAACTAACTAATTAACAAACAAACAAACAAACAAACAAACAAACAAACAAACAAACAAACAAACAACAGTATATAAAATCAAAACAGATAAAATCAGAACAGTAGATAAAATCAGTAGTTAAATGTAAGTTTTGAAATTTAAGCTTAAAGTGTGGATTTGGTGCTTTATTCAAATGCAGCTGAGAACAGGTGAGTCTTCAACCTGGATTTAAATAAACTGAGTGTTTCAGCTGATCTGAGGCTTTCTGGGAGTTTGTTCCAGATATAAGGAGCATAAAAGCTGAATGCAGCTTCTCCGTGTCTGGTTCTGACTCTGGGAACTGATAAAAGACCGGATCCAGATGACCTGAGGGATCTGGATGGTTCATACTGGGTCAGGAGGTCATTGATGTATTTTGGTCCTAAACCATTCAGAGCTTTATAGGCCAGCATCAGAACTTTAAAGTCTATCCTCTGACGGACAGGCAGCCAGTGTAAGGACCTCAGAGCTGGACTGATGTGGTCCACTTTTTTGGTCTTAGTGAGGACTCGAGCAGCAGAGTTCTGAATGAGCTGTAGTTGTCTGACTGATTTTTTAGGTAGACCTGTAAAGATGCTGTTACAGTAATCAAGCCTACTAAAGATGAATGCATGGACTAGTTTTTCCAGGTCCTGTTGAGACATCAGATCTTTTATCCTTGATATATTCTTGAGGTGATAGTAAGCTGACTTTGTTATTGTCTTAATGTGTTTTTCTAAGTTTAGGTCTGCATCCATCACTACACCCAAATTTCTCGCCTGGTTTGTGGTTTTTAGATGTATAGATTGAAGTTCTCTGGTGACCTGTAATCGTTTTTCTTTGGCGCCAAAGACTATTACCTCAGTTTTGTTTTTGTTTAGCTGGAGAAAATTGTGGCACAACCATTTTACAAATTTCTTTTTGATGTTTAAAAGAAAACTGTTTTCCTTAAACTCCTGATTTTCTATGAAACTGGGATCTGTATGGTTTTTATCCACACTTAGGGTGTTGCCTACAGGAGACGGCAACAGTAAAAAGAAGCACCAAGAGACAAACTTAAAAAAAGGTGCTGCTATGGATACTCTCAGCAGCAACTGCTCTTTCTGTCACCCTTCACCACACTCCACCTTGCCTACATTTGTAGACTTTTTTTAGTCTTTTGATGAAGACTGTGTTGATTGATACTTGATTGTGTTGACAATTATGTCAAAATTTTAAGCTAACTGCATGAACAACAAATTATAGAAGAAACAAACTAGTGTAATTTCATCATATTTGTAAATCTGATTCATCTGCATCATCACATCATTCATTTACCCCTGTCTTGCTTCTTCACACCAGCTCACAGGTTCAGAGGTGACCTGTACCTGGATCGCAGCCTCTGCTCCAGCGTCTTAACATCTCCAGAGGGCTTCAAGTTTCCTGCAACAGGTGGCTCAAACATTTGCCTTGGCCTGCACTGAGGTGAGGCCTCTGTATATCAAATCGGAAAGCGTGAGGAGAGGCAGACGAAGGGAAAGACAGACATTTAAAAAACAAAATTAAAAAATAAACCTAAAGCCTGTCGGCAGAAGCAAGAAACATTTAGGAAAAATCATCTTAACACAAGAGTCCTAATATGTGAGTCACGCGAAGCAGAGTGCGTTTCATCTTAATGCATTTGCTACACGAAGATAAAATCAAGAATGTAAACATGTATTTTGTATTAATAGTCAAGTCTTTGATAAACCAATGAAACATTTTCCAGAGCTAGAGCCAGAACAGGCCCCTAATTATTCTCCTGTCCTCTTCTTTCATCCTCTAGATCAGTCTCACTTAATCCATTTTATTTCTGCTTTCTCTGCTCTGCTTTACCTCTCCTCCCTTTTCCTCACCTTCCCTCCCCCATCCCCTGCTCTCCAGAGGAATATGCCTGCAGCCAAATGAAAATATATTTGTTGTTTTTGTTGGCCTTGTCTCCTCAAACTCCACTGGCGCGATTCAGCCTGAGACCCAGGGTCGCTGGAAGCGGCTATGACAGCAGAAAGGCTCTATTAGTCCTTGATCACTGGCTGCTTGACAGCCGAGTCAACATGCAGGGCATTAGGCCCCAACATGGGATCAAATAAAGACTAATTTATTGGTTGGTTGTATATGGTAAAACCACATTAACCATTGCCTTTGCTGGCTTTGATTTTTGATATTTTAATATGTTGAAATTATTAAGTGACACGATTAAATGAAAAAGGGGTGAAATTACAAATATAGATTTTAGTTTTGTGCCTTTTTATTACTGCTCTTCAGAGAAAGCAGTGAAAGAACTCATCGACCTATAAGGGAACTCTTACACGACACCTGAAACATAAGTGTTTTATGTGAATATCATATTGGTTTCATTTAAAAGCAACAATACTGCCAAACTTTTTTTCCCTACTCCGAAGCATTTGCTAATTTAAAAAGGATTTAGTTGAATGTCATGTTTAGATTGCAGGGAAAAGATTGCGGTACATAGAATCTGAAGCTGTTATGATAGAGAATGCTTTTAACATCTGCTATCGATTCAAGTGGACTCACATGTAGAAAAGTGTCATCAAAAGGATTAAAATCACAATATCACTCTCACTTTGTTTTTTAACCACACAGATCTCCAAAGTAGAGTTCGAACAGAGACGTTTGTATTTGGCTGATGTATTTAATCCATTCTGACACCACAATACCAGACACTCACAAAGAGATAATGGCAAACATATACAAGGTCACTGTATTTGTAACGCTGTCTCTGTTCCTCATCATGTACTACATGAATCAAGGACCACAGTATTAAACATAATACTGGCCAGTAATTCGTTGGACAAAGACAACATTTTTGTAGTTTTGCCTCTGTGCACCACTACAATGGATTTTAAAATCAGACAATCAAGATGTGCGTGAAATGAATATTTCTTGGAGGCTCCTGAACATTTTCAAATGTTCAAAAGTAAGTAAACATAATTGTTTTTTTTTATACTTGGATGAAAATCCTTTGCAGTGACTGATATGCCTGAACTCTAGTAAACATGGACATCACCAGATGTTTCCTTATTTCAGATGCTGTACCAGGCCTTTGTTGAGCCTACTTGTCTTCATTTTTGTATTTTTTTAAAAGAACATATGCTCTATTTAGTTGAGACAGGTGACTGACTTGATCATTGAAGACATTTCTTTGCCTTGAGAAAGTCTTGCGATGCTCTTGCAGTATGCTTTATCCATTTTCACAACGAAGCACTGTCTGATCAGTTTCGCAGCATTTGATTGTATCTGAGCAGAGAGTACGGCCCTGAACACTTCACAGTTCATCCTGCTACTTCTATCAGCTGTGACATCATCAATAGACACTAGGGACCTGATTCCACTGGCAGGTAATGCTGTAGCCAGAGGTGTGGACTCGAGTCACATGACTTGGACTCGAGTCAGACTCGAGTCATTAATTTTATGACTTTAGACTTGACTTGAAAAAATGTTCTAAGACTTGTGACTTGACTTGGACTTTTACACCAATGACTTGGGACTTGAATTGGACTTGAACCGGTTTACTTGAAAAGACTTGATATTTTACCCCAAATATAAAATTTAACATGCATATTATATAGAGATTGAAAATGTGACGTCATTCACGGGTAGAACCGCAAAGGATTCTGGGAACTCGTGGCAAGCGGTACTAGCGCACGCAGGCTTTCAATTGAAATCAGTCACACAGCGATAAAAAGAAACACAAAAATGTCAAGAAGCTGTTGTATTATTAACTGCAATAGCCGGTCGCATGACAGCCACGGGAAGCCGACGAGTAAAGAGATCGGTTGTTATCGGATTACGTCGTTGAAGAGAAATTGTTCGAGCCATGTTTCCGAAGTAACAAAGAGGCGACTGGATTGCAGCCATTCAAAGATCAAATATAACGTCCCAGAACACTCCAGCTCACAGGTTAGTCTGCTCCAAGCATTTACACGAAGGTCAGTGTTTTTTAGTAGTTAATACGTCATTTTCTTAACATAATTGGTGATATAGGTTACAAGCAAGTCTGGCGCTGAACAGAAATTGTCGCACTATGCTCCTTTGTTTATTGTGTTTATTGTGCATAAATAGTGAATTGTCCTGACACAATATTGCGTTTCGCTTCTGTTATTATGGTACATTGACAAAAACATATACTTTTATTCACAGGGTAAAACAGTTGTTTTGTATCACTAATTGCCCAGTACGATTACAGCATACAATATTATTGTCACTGCTACATTTCTGTAATGCTACCAGAAATTATTTCCACTGCTAATTAATTACCATTGAGCTCAAAGGTCCTATTAATAAACGGTTAACGAATGTGTATTTATGAAGACGATTTGTGAGACTGGTAAACTTATGATACGTACGATGGTCTTTCGTTCTACACGGTACATTTCAAGGTCCTGTACCCATCCGTCGGTAAACTGTACCTGGGCTTGTTGCAGTGACCTGAAGTTACTAAACTTCATGAGTGTATGCACTCACTCCAAGAACCGTATGATTATAAATATGCATATAAATATGCTACAATGAGATAGCTGACTTCATCTAACTAGCAAATGTTTTCCAGGCTACGTTGGTGATACAGTTTTTTTTTAAATGATATTTTAAAAAAATATATCATTTATTTATGTATGATATTTTTGTCATGCGATTTTAAAGCCGGTCCTACAAGCCCATCCAAGAATAACATGCAGCTTATCTCAGAACTGTCGGTGAAAATTATTCTTGGAGCTAGGTTTAATTGAGCTGCATTTTAAAGAGGTGCAATTTCACAATTTGTGTATATTTTCTAAGTTCACTATTTTGTCATGTGTTGAGAAAAACACAGATTTAAAAATTACATGGTCTAATATTTACATTTAGCATAACTGCAACATGCTTTTTTCGTTGTTTTTTTTTAAAGACTCGAAAGGACTTGAAATTCAAAATTTCAGACTTGTGACTTTACTTGGACTTTTACACCAGTGACTTGAGACTCGACTCTGACTTGCCTGACATTACTTGAGACTTGACTTGAGACTTGAGGATAAAGACTTGAGACTTACTTGAGACTTGCAAAACAATGACTTGGTCCCACCTCTGGCTGTAGCATCACCTGTCACCATGGTTGATAGATGATATAGTGCTGCTGAGTTCGCCAGAGCAGTCAGTCTTTTGAAGAATGTAGCAGATTACAATAAAGTTTTCACCCAAAGACGGCCTCCCTCACTTGCGCTGATGTCTCGTTGGGCCTTTTACTTAAAATCACATTGAAAGGCAAATTCTGATATTTTGTTTACTACATTTGTCATTAAATAACAACTAAACAGATCTCACTTGGTAATGAAACTGATTGTCATTTAAGTGAACAAATAATTTTACACTAAGTCCACCATAACCCTAACCCTAACCTCTTCCATTTTGCCATTATATGTTTTAATATAACATAAAGCCCCCAGTTGTAAACAATGACTGTAGAAAACAAATGCACTAATCAGACTAATCAAAAGAGAAGGAGAAATTAAGGCTATCCCATTTCTGAGGTCTGGCATTTCCAGGTATTACAGGTATTTAACCACAACCTTGTTGAAAAAAATCACCATATGTAAAATGATCACTCAGAAATAGCCAGAAGCGACAGCACGTCTCTTACGTCTACCCACCACAACATGCACCACTCTTAGAGCGCGCTTTCACTTGCAGAACAGAAGAGAGGGACAGACATGCATGTAGCAAAAACAGAAAGCTGGCACAGGACGGTGAAATGAGCAAAGACCTACTGTAAAATGCAAAAAGGTCCATCAGTTAGTTTCCATAAATCTATTTCTTTTAATCTGAATAATTTGAACTTGTACAATACTCCAATATTTCCAACATTATTTTGTACTTTGATGGACTATAAATATACCTGGGGCATTTTTTTTTCTTTTCCCATGTGAGTTTAAGATTTCTCTGTTCAATAGCTACCCTTTACTCAGCATCCTGAGCAAATGCTTCTGTCTTAATGTTATTGGTTTTCCTCCATTGGCCACAAACATCACTAGTCAAAAAGCTTGAATTGTGAATATAAGGTCACCTAATGGCACCTGTGTAATATAATCCCACAATATATATTATTCCTCACAAACTGTGCTAAAATGACATCATGTACTTGAAAATCTCTGTGACTGTGAAAGTGGGAGTTAAGTGCTTTCTTTTTTTAGTTTGTTCTCAATTACTCCCCCCTTAGCTAAGCTCACTTTGGCTGTTGCTACAATTGAGCTCATTCTTGGTGGCTCCTGAACTATTTCACAGCACACAAGCCAAGAAAATCAACACATTTGGGGAAAAAAAAAAACGAGATAGTCCGGTACACTCTTGAAACTTGTCATGCGTGATAATTTATACATATTGTTAGGTCCAAGTGTCCCCTTGAACCAGGATGAAGTTTGATAGTTTGCCTCAGTTGGATTTAGAGTGAGAATAAAAGTAGTTTGATGTGACAGTGTTGGATGCTTTATTAGTAAGAACTGTTAATATGAATGTTTGGATGCCCCGTTTCAGGTGTTTGGATGGCATAGTGAAGCCAGATTGTTGAGCCTACAGAAAAATGAACAGATAAAAAAGTTCTCTAATCCAGCGGTCTCCAACCTTTTTTGCGCCACGGACCGGTTTATGCCCGACAATATTTTCACGGACCGGCCTTTAAGGTGTCGCAGATAAATACAACAAAATAAAACTAGTACCGGTACCGAAAAAAAAGAAGATTTATTCATAACACACGTGAAAAGACCCAGGAAAACCGAGTTAACGATAAAAACGACAACAAAATAACGCTGAAAACCGATAAAAACCCTGAACACCATACATTTCACACCCGAGCCTCAACTCTCGCGGCCCGGTACCAAACGACTCACGGACCGGTACCGGTCCGTTTTGTGGGAGAAACGTTTCGTCGCTCATCCAAGTGGCTTCCTCAGTCTCAGCTGACTGCAGGTTTCCCCGATCTTATAAACAGTACATTTGCATAATGACTGAAACCAGCCCACTGAAGGAACAATGGGCTGTGAGGTCAGTTCCTTGATGATTAATATCCAAATTGTCATGACCATTGATCAACAACCACTGATCAATGGCCATGAGTACCATTCAGAGAGAGTTGGGGAACGGCTGCAATCACAGCATTGTAAGATGGTGATGTACCCTTAGGCCCCCTCCTCGATTCAGAGATGGTTTTTCCCTTTTCACGTAAATGGCTTCCTTGACTTCCCGCTCAAACCAGCGATGTGTACATCCTCATCACTGAAAGAGTGTCCACTGGCCTGTAGGTGTGAGTAGACTGCAGAGTCCAGGCCTGACGAGGTAGCTCTTCTGTGTTGTGCCATCTGCTTCGTCAGAGTATAAATCATGATGTATAAATCGAGGCAATCTGCCTGGCACTTAACTGCGTACACTATATTACTCTGTTTGTGTCGGGAAACCTGGGGTAGACCATTTTTTGGCACAGCGTGTGTTGGGGTTTAAAAACCACAGAGTCAGTGTTTAGAAAAAATGCGTCTCAACTGTTCCGATGCTGCTGATACATTGGGATCACTAAGGGTTTTCGTTGATTTTGCTGGACTTTGATCAGTGGTTGTTGATCCGTGGTCATGACAACATATTAATGATCAAGGAACTGACCTTACAGCCCATTGTTCATTCAGTGGTGCTAGTTTCTGTCATTGTGCAAATGTACTGTTTATAAGTTTGGGGAAACCTGCAGTCAGCTGAGACTGAAGAAGTTACTTGGATGAGTGACAAAAAATTTCTCCACTGAAAATGCTCCGTTCAGATTAAGAGAATCAACCTTTTGGGGTTCTCTAATCTAAGTGTCCTCATCTCATGTCAACACAGTGTTGCTGTCCTTAGTGAGAAGAGGCAGAGTAGAGCAAGGATTGCATAAGTATATTAGAGAAAGGCAGAAGCAAAGATAACTTTACTTACAGACATGTCCCCAACAGTTGTTAATTCATGTCAAATTAAAGATAGTTGCCAACTGACCCCCCAGATTTAAAGCCCTGGTCACTCAGGCCAGATTGCACCTTTTTAAACATACTGGTTGCAGCTCTAAGACACAAAATTTACTTTATGTAACGGTTAGTGAGTGTTTGCAGACAAGTGGCTGTTTTCCATACAAACTATTCAAACTATTCAATTCAATTCAATTCAATTTATTTATATAGCACTCTTCACAGGATAAAAACCACAAAGTGCTTCACAGTAATATAAAAACAGAAATACATAAAATACATTAAAAATCAAACATACAGCACAAATCTAATTAAAAGCCAATCTGAATAACGGAACTACAGTTGACTGCAGCAATAAGTCAGATGGCAGAAAAGATAGTTTATACTAAATCACTAGGATGAGAGGAAAGCTTTTATTTGTCAATTTTAAAGTTGAAATTCAAAAGAAACAGTCCAACTTTCCTCTTTTAGAAAAGAAAGAAGTAACAGAAATAATAATAAAAAAAAAAAACTAGCAGGAACAAAAAAAGTCAACCATCGGGAAAAAACAGAGTGGTTGTAATGAAAGCAAGGCATTACTCTTTTGCATCTCAAACATGAATAATCAACAGAACTATATGAACTGTGTATACAGTAAAATTACTTGTGAGGGCAGTTTGTTGTCATTTTAAACTAGACTGAAGAACAACTTTACCCAACATTTATCTTGATTTTGTGACAAATTATAATTTATTAGACTCAGATCTTAATTAATATTAAAATTATTATTACATTTTCTCTCTGTGTAGCCATCCTCTTCTGCTTATTCAGGCTGCGTCGACAGAGGCCTAAGCAGAGAAGTCGAGACCTCCCTCTCCCCAGCCACCTTCATTGTGGAGGAGTAAAGGCTTCACTCAGAGTCCATCCCAAACTGGACTCCTCACCCTATTTCTGAGCCTCAGGGAGGGACGTAGATCGAGCTAGCTCCGCTCGTCATCACAACAGACCAGAACAGAATTGGCATCACTGCAGACACAGCTCCAATCTGACGCTGAACTTTTTAAAAATTCTTCAAAGTTAGGCTTAGGAACAGAGTCTTGACACGACTTCCTTGGAATCAGATTAGTTATGCAGTGACCATAATTATATGATCTGTAACAGCACAAACCACCACCAAGAGACCAAATGGCCAGGGTTAAGCCTTGAGTTAACTTGTAAACCCACTAATCTCACATGGGTAAGTGGAACATGGCCCTGAGAAAATAATTTCATCCATTTATCTCCCTCCAGCTTGAGAATAAAACAATGCCAACCAAAAATATTCCTGCTGGGCCTCACAGAAGGCTCATCATGGAGAAGATGAGCCCTGTGATGGTTTGATTGTGGTGTGTTTGAGTGCACACATGTGCGCATATGAATGATGTGGCCTTGCCAGTGCAGAGCACACAGGAACCTTGATGAGGTTTTCAGCGATGCGCTTAGCCTTTCAACACTGTAGAAGATGTCTCATTGATGTCAGAGTTTGCACATGCTCCGTGCCAGTGTATCACTAGCATTGCAGAGATCCCACCGACTGTCCGCATTATAAATCGCAAAGGATAATCAAAAGAAGCCCGATGAATCATGGAGGAACCACAGCCATCTCTGAGTAGGTGATACACACATCGTATTGGAACTCTACACTTTGGCTTCGCTGCAGCTTTTCCTTTGTACGCATCAAAAGCTGATTTGCACCCATTTGTTACAAAACTCTGTAATCCATTTATACTGGAGAAACACATGGAGAAAACAATATAGTGCAGCTGATGATTAGTTTTCCTGACAAATGATAGCAGTGCAGTAGAGGTACTGCGATGATGTCTCAATGGTACCGTGAGTGTACACAGTAAAAAAAAAATCCTGTGGCAAATGTGAAACACATGTTGGCTCCATATGAAAGCAATAAACAGCTTCTGGCCCCATGTCCCCAATCCCAGCCATCATACAGGGCGTGCAACGATGAGTGTCCAACAAACATTTATAATATTTAATTATTTAGTATGGTGCTTTCCAGCCCTTGAGGTTATACGAGACACAATCATTCACTGCTAATCACACATTTTGAAATCCTAACCAAAGTCATGTGTAACAGTTTAGTGTAATATCAGTAATGAGTTCAGTGTTTTGTGTTTTTGGTTTTGATATGACTATTGTGAAGTTTTTATACCATTTTTTAAACATTCTTGCCTCGTCACAACACTTTTCTTATATTAACTGCAGTCGGACCTTAACCTTTTTAAAGGCCGGCAATTCGGGTGACTTCACCATAGCTGGTGTGTTCACTGACAGCTATATTGTGTTCTAGGCTGGCTAATGCCCTCTGGGTGTCCCGGTTCATCTCGCACCCTCATTCACAAATCATTATTCCCACAGCTTTAACAAATAAAACCCTTCCATGCTACATTCTTGCCCATATTTGTCTAGGAACTGTGGACAATAGGAACTTCAAAACTAAAGCCTAAAACAAAAAGAAAAACCCTTCCGGAAAGGCTTGGCTTTATTAGTCTGTCAAAAATGATGACCAGCTAATAGGAACCGCAGGCTTTTGCAGCCTGAGTCTGGTGCAGTCGGGCTCACAGACTTTTTTCCTGAGGCCAAAACGGTGGTTATGACAGAACAAGACTAGGAGGGGCAACCACAATGTCACTCACAGCACTGTGCCCAGACTCCGTGTGGGTACAAGAGGGAACGCATGCAAAAAAGACATTCCCATGTGTTGTAAAATTGTGTCCTGCATGTGCATTTACAGCATGTGTGCATTTTTCTCTATCTATCTATCACCTCAAGTTGCAATGGGACGACTAACCACCCACCTTTTGTTGCCACTTCATGGTGCAATAACAGTGGTGATTTAGACTGCCATTCTTGCCTATCCCCTCTGGTCACTTTCAGATCCAGATGCTAGATAGCTTGTGACTCTGGTGGCGTCCGCTGGGGACCGCCAGCAGCTTAAAGTGTTTTGAGTATGCAGCTGCTGAATTTGGCGGGAAGTGTCATTTTGCTGGAATTAGTTAACCTCTGTTGCACATGTGTCAGAGTCGATTTTATCAGAAACCTGTGCGTGTTTGTCTGTGTGTCCCGTAAAGGATGCAGGACTATTTCATAAAGGGCTCCTAAATACTGCGGTGCTGCCGGCTGTTTGCTTAGAGAGAAAACAACCCGAATGGGACAGAGGAAAGAGACTCTTCAATTTCCTTATCTCTGATTCTCTCTGGTAACTGTCCAATATCCTTAGTATCTCAGTGTGTGTGTCTGTGTGTGCTTCTTCTACTTCTGCAGAGTCCGGTCTGCGCAACTTGCATTCACAAGCAGACTCTTTTGCTTTCGATTATAACAACCTCCATATGGCAGGCGGTACAGTGTTGGGCTCTTTTCTAGCATGAAACGCATCAGAGAGCCGCTGATGATGATGACATCCTGACCTTACATCACACACAGTTGTTATATCACAAACAGTTATATCCCCTCAAACGCAGGAAAATGTACGAGAAACTACAAGCAGATACCGACACACATAATTAACAATCAAAACACAAAAACACACGCAACGGACATTCGCGCACAGTCACAGAGACATTTAACAAGCAGCACTTTCAGGTTCCACTTCCATTTGTCTTCAAGACGTCAGATGTATCCCTGCTAATCCAGCCACCCTAACTGTTTATAATGAAATGACTTTCATCTGCAAGGCTCTACAGTAAACTGAGATAAACAGAAGAGTTTTTAACGTCACAGCTGGTATGTCATAGAAAAACAATTTATCTCTTAAAAAAAAACCCACAACAAAAACGTGAACATACTTAAAACTCATTGTTATGCATTATTGCAGAATCTTTATTTAGGTTTTTTTGTTGTAGTTGTTGTTGGTAATTTTAACTACATTTAACCAGAAAGTCTCAGTAAGGTTGGAAACTTTACTGGAAAGGAAAACCTGTTCAAGTGAACCAGGAGATTTGTTCATTTTGTTTCTGCAACTATTCAAAGTGGCAGGAGTACCAGAAATGTGGCTTTTACGCTAAGACTTTATTTGATCCTCTGGCAGAAAAGGGAGAATAAATAAAAACTAAATGAACAAGCAACAAAATTGAACTTTAAACATCAGCATGAATAACATATAATTAATAATTAAGATGGCTGCGCTCGTATTATTAGATAAACAAAACAACACAAAACGTCATTCATCATAACAACCTCCATATGGCATGCGCTACAGTGTTGGGCTTTTTGTTGCATGATGCATGCATCGGATTGGTCACACACACTTACTGTAATGCAGAATATCCCATCAAATATTTGTATATGTACAAGAAACTAAAAGAAAATGACACACATAATTAACATTCAAAACACACATGCAATGGTTATTCGCACATAGTCAAAAAAACACATTTAACAAGCGGTGCTTGCAGGTTCCACTTCCATGTGCCTTTGAGGAAGCAGGTCTGTCCCAACTCAACAGTTATGAGTCACTCTTGTTATCTGTTTTTGATTGTATTCTGTCATTTCCCATGGCCAAAGTGCTAACAGATTAAATAAACTATTCCACTGCAACGTTTGTACAGCTTAACTGAAATCGGGACATAAAACAGAGCTAATGATACTTTTGAAATCAAGATTTGATGAAAACGTGATTTTATTTCGTACTGTACAGACTGTAGGAACTAAGGTAAAAATTCCTCTGGAGGCAGCATACACCTACAAGTGTTACCTATCCTAAAATGCTAAAGAAGGAGGAGGACACCTAAAAGCACGGGAAAACCTACACATGGGCCGACTCCATAATAAGAAAGGCATTTTTGAAACAGCTGGCACTTTCATTATGACATTTTAGCCTTTGCGCACAGGCTAAAATGTTTTACATTTAACTTAAGCTGAATTGCATGCATTGCAATGCATAACCGCAGGAGTGCAGACATGTGAGGAAAGAAGGGTGCCTGTGTTGGGACTGTCAGGTTATAATGAAAGTAATCTGCCATTTTATGCATGGCACAAAGTACTAAGCCACATTTGAATTATTATTTGGTAATTAAAGGATTTCAAATGTCACAGTTAGTACAGAGATGTATGTAATGATGACGTTACAGAGAAAAACGGACAAGGTAGAAGCTACTGAAGTTTTGAAAGTACAGCTGGAAAGTTAAATAAATAAACGAATAAAAATGTGCTGGCAAGGTTTATGCAGAGGAAATTGTTGTTCAGCTTGTTCGAAGCTTCAGTTTCATATGCTGTACCAGATGCCTGTCTGTCCGTGAATACGATGAGATATCCCCATTACTGGGTTTCATTTTAGCTCATATATGGCACCATGACTAAGATTGTACATAAAACATGACACATACAGTGGGGCAAAAAAGTATTTAGTCAGCCACCGATTGTGCAAGTTCCCCCACTTAAAATGATGACAGAGGTCAGTAATTTGCACCAGAGGTACACTTCAACTGTGAGAGACAGAATGTGAAAAACAAATCCATGAATCCACATGGTAGGATTTGTAAAGAATTTATTCGTAAATCAGGGTGGAAAATAAGTATTTGGTCAATAACAAAAATACAACTCAATACTTTGTAACATACCTTTGTTGGCAATAACAGAGGTCAAACGTTTACTATAGGTCTTTACCAGGTTTGCACACACAGTAGCTGGTATTTTGGCCCATTCCTCCATGCAGATCTTCTCGAGAGCAGTGATGTTTTGGGGCTGTCGCCGAGCAACACGGACTTTCAACTCCCGCCACAGATTTTCTATGGGGTTGAGGTCTGGAGACTGGCTAGGCCACTCCAGGACTTTCAAATGCTTCTTACGGAGCCACTCCTTTGTTGCCCGGGCGGTGTGTTTTGGATCATTGTCATGTTGGAAGACCCAGCCTCGTTTCATCTTCAAAGTTCTCACTGATGGAAGGAGGTTTTGGCTCAAAATCTCACGATACATGGCCCCATTCATTCAGTCCTTAACACGGATCAGTCGTCCTGTCCCCTTGGCAGAAAAACAGCCCCATAGCATGATGTTTCCACCCCCATGCTTCACAGTAGGTATGGTGTTCTTGGGATGCAACTCAGTATTCTTCTTCCTCCAAACACGACGAGTTGAGTTTATACCAAAAAGTTCTACTTTGGTTTCATCTGACCACATGACATTCTCCCAATCCTCTGCTGTATCATCCATGTGCTCTCTGGCAAACTTCAGACGGGCCTGGACATGCACTGGCTTCAGCAGCGGAACACGTCTGGCACTGCGGGATTTGATTCCCTGCCGTTGTAGTGTGTTACTGATGGTGACCTTTGTTACTTTGGTCCCAGCTCTCTGCAGGTCATTCACCAGGTCCCCCTGTGTGGTTCTGGGATCTTTGCTCACCGTTCTCATGATCATTTTGACCCCATGGGATGAGATCTTGCGTGGAGCCCCAGATCGAGGGAGATTATCAGTGGTCTTGTATGTCTTCCATTTTCTGATGATTGCTCCCACAGTTGATTTTTTCACACCAAGCTGCTTGCCTATTGTAGATTCACTCTTCCCAGTCTGGTGCAGGTCTACAATACTTTTCCTGGTGTCCTTCGAAAGCTCTTTGGTCTTGGCCATGGCGGAGTTTGGAGTCTGACTGTTTGAGGCTGTGGACAGGTGTCTTTTATACAGATGATGAGTTCAAACAGGTGCCATTCATACAGGTAACGAGTGGGGGACAGAAAAGCTTCTTACAGAAGACGTTACAGGTCTGTGAGAGCCAGAGATGTTCCTTGTTTGAGGTGACCAAATACTTATTTTCCACCCTGATTTACGAATAAATTCTTTACAAATCCTACCATGTGGATTCATGGATTTTTTTTTCACATTCTGTCTCTCACAGTTGAAGTGTACCTCTGGTGCAAATTACTGACCTCTGTCATCATTTTAAGTGGGGGAACTTGCACAATCGGTGGCTGACTAAATACTTTTTTGCCCCACTGTAATAGGCATCCAATCTCAAAGAAATGTGATGGAAGTTTTAAAAACGTACCTTTCCATTTCCCCGTTTCTACGTAGGCCGATGTTCTAGTCATCTTTTGTATACTCTATACTTTTCTAATCAGCTTCCTGTGCTGCTCATCCTGCTCTGCTGGCAGTTACCCTTGCCCTGACATCTTACTGGCTCTCTCCTCCTTTCTGTCTCCTGTTGTTTTACTAGCATGCTCTTCCAGCCAGATGTACTCTATATTCAGAGTTTATCTTACCTTGGCTTTAAAAATCTGGCCCTCTATATGAGTCAGGAACTGAGGAAAGACTTCAAAAGTAGAAGATGAGGCACCTCGGGGAGAGAAGAAAAAGGCAAAAGCTGACTAAGGATGATATGTTCATTTTTTAAGTGTGGCTTCAGGCTACAGAATCTTTCCATACTTTTATTGCCTTGCTACAATGCATTGTTTTAAGTATCTAATTAAAGAACTACTCCTGATGTCTTTATTGATGCTTTTCAATATTTATTAGCAACTGCTTAACCATTTAATTTACTGTTCACTTACCAAATTGTAACACCTGCTTAGTATAGTAAGGTTAAGCTTATAGACTAGATTCGAGAGGAGTAAAATAAATTTGAGAGAATTGACTGTTGAACAGCTGGCAGGTTTATTACAATGTTACAATGGTGCAATAAACTAATGTAAACAACAAGAAAATTATACCGAAGATCGACAGAGAAGAGCGCTCTTTTGAAAATAACAACAAAATAAAATAAAATAAAATGAGTAGTCTCTTTAGACCTGACTCCTGATGAGCAGGATATTGGGAGTTCAATAGTTTCTCGGAGAAACGATCCGTATGGAGTAAGCAGTTTTTGCTCTTGCTTATCTGAAATCCTGCGATTTGAAGTAATTCAGACTGTAGCTCTACTCCTGCATCCAGAACAGCTGGCACACTGCTTTTCACAGGGTCTGGCTCGCCATCCCTATCCAGAACCACTTCAGAATCAGGTCCAGGATCACAAAAACCAGTCTGCACATACAGTACAAAGCAATGAGCGGAATAGTTCTTAACAGTTTTTCTAAATAAAATGAGATCTCATAAAGTTTTCAAAATCAAGTATACTGTTGTTTTAACATTGTTCTGTCTCCATGAATTCAATCTGTACTGCTTTACAGCATTTCAATCAATTGTATTTATATACCCCTTTTTAAGGCATATGTAATCACATCATGAAATGTTTGTAACGTAACTAGTTTTAAATAACTTATTTACATGAATCAACCCATACCTGAAATGACAAAGTGCAGAAAAAGCACTGAACAACATTTATGGCTAAAAGAAAAGTGCATCCTGCATTAGTTTTGCGCATTTGTGAAGATGCCCAATCAAATAGACAATAAAATAAAATACAACACTCCATTTCACACACAATTCAAGTTTTAGGTTTTGGTTTTATCTTTTTTTAGACAATACAGAATTTTCACTGTTGCAGTAGTTACCACATGTAAAATTAGCGTAGGTTTTCCTTAGGGCTGAACGATTTATCGCATTTGCGATAATATCGCGACATGATCAAGTGCAATTTTCTAACCGCAAAGGCTGCGATTATACTCTGGACATGTCCAAATTCATGGGCTGCATCCTCCTGAGGCCGCATTTGTAGACCGATTACGTCACAGCGACGCGCCGAAGGCTGTCCAAATTACTACCATATCCCAGAATTCATAGCGCGGCCCAGCCAAACTCCAGTTTCCAACAATGGCGGCCGCTACTAAGTTTTAAAATTACTCATACTAATCTTTCTGGGTCACAAAATAAACTTTTAACATATTTTCAGGCGAGAAAGTAGTTGTGTAAACATCAAATATCTGCTCGGTTTATCAAGATATCCCATATTTGCAAAAGTGCTTCGACGTTTTCAGAGGCGTCTGCTACCCACCAGCTCGACAGCTAGCCGGGAGCTCGAGGGTTACTGATGCGGCCGAGAACGGCACAACTCCCGGCACATCATTTTCAGATCACCGCGGAGTTTCGCTGCTCGGGTTAAACGTAATATATAAGTCACTTAGACAACCTAAAAATGTTATTGTTGGGCTTTTTTCAGTGTTTTGTTTGTTCGTGAGTAAATCGGTTTGGCTGAGATTAAAGTTATTAGATTAGATAAAATAAAACTTTATTAATCCCCCGGGTGGGTTCCTCCTTGGTTTTCACACAGCTGACTAAACGTCAAACAGAAAACTTATTAAACAGAAGTATGAGACAGTCGAGAATTTACACCAGTGTCTGGTTATATTTTAGATAGCAAGAAGCAGACAGCCGAGTTTATTAAACTCCACCGAGACAGCGGTGACGCTAATCAGAAGGCTAGACCGTCCAATTTCACGCCTTTAAACTTTAAAGGCGTGTTTGTGTGTGTGTTTATACAATTGCTATTATGTTTGCACTTTATGTGTAATGTTACTGACTGCAGAGATCAGTAAGATGTGTGTATTTTTTATTTATTAGTTTTATTTATTTAATATTATTTTTTAATTGAATGACTGTCTAGTAGTTCACAGATGTCGAAAAACTGAGTGTGGTAAAGCCACTGATTTTGTTTATGTATATTTCTGCAATCTGCACATTGTACTGACTTTCATTTTAATGTTTACACCAGGGTTCCTTGTCAGCACTTTATGCTCAGATGTTTGTAAGCTAAAAATAAACTATTGTGTATGTTCAAATATACTGTTGTGATTGAAGAAGTTAAATAAAAATGTCAGTCATCAATTCATGCATCACCTCATGTCATCATAACAGAGGTCTGTCTTCCAGGAAAGAACAGTTTAAAATTAATGTAATATAGTATTGGCCATACTATATGATGTATTGCTTGTCTTTGTTTAATAATACAGAAGACAAAGACCTTAAAAAATAATCGCATATCGCATCGCAATCGCAATATTGGGGCAAAAAATCGCAATTAGATTATTTTCCATAATCGTTCAGCCCTAGTTTTCCTGCTAACTTATAATTTTTAGTAACTCACTGGAGTTCCCAAGAACAAACACACGCTCTGCCAGGTTTTGGTCGAGAGTAAAACACATAAAGGCCTCTGAAAAGTACATAACTTTAAGTTAGAGACTGTTAAAATACTTTATAACACTTATTTTATACCGAAAGACTCACTGTGTAGCTTGTTAATTGCTCTCGGGTGTCTTGCTCCGTTTTGCCTAGCTTAATGCAGCAGCGTGCTTTTGTTGCATTCACTGAACTACGGAAAATCAATGTGTGTTCAAGGGGTGTCAGAAGTAATACACAAGGTAAAAAAACAAAAAATACTAGTAACTAGAGCTGGGCGATAGAACGATAGCGATATGTATCGCAATATAACTTTTACTCGATAGAGAAATTAAGCTATCGCGATAGACCTCGCCGCTCTTGTCCTCTTAAAAAAAACAAACAAACAAAAAAAAAAAACAAGGTCAGCCAATCCAAATTAAGGAGCGCAGAGCCGAACCAATCACAGCCGCAGCGTCACGTCGCGTGACTTGTTAAGTACAGCACAAGTGCCAAGCCGCACATGTGTTTGTTTGGGAAGCAGCCAGCGGGTAATGGAGGAAATGAGTGTGCCGACTAGAAAAATCAACCGAGCATGACCGAAGAGAAAACAGATGATGGTTCCAATGCCAGAGAGATTGTCGAACGGAAGAGCCATAGAAGTTCCGTAGTGTGAAGGTATTTCGGCTATTTCAAGTCTGACAAAAAAACAGAGTAGCGTGCACTGTAAATTGTGCTGAAAGCAAGTCTGGAAATACAATAAACTGGTGCATGCGTCACACTGTGCGCCACGTTATTGTTTCGGTGAAATGAATTTCTACAATACTGTTAATTCTACTCTGCAGTGTTTAAATGCTTACATATACACACAGTTACTGTCCGTCCACACATACGACTCGGTTCTGCTTCTATGCCGCAGCTTTGTTTACTTTTTCCCACCGAGGCTTCTAGACTTCTGATTGGCCAACATTTCCGCACGGTTAGGAATCTAGCGCCACCTGCTGCTTTGGCATGTTCATAGCAGCGTTTTCCTTCATTTCTGCCTTTATGTGTGAACGGGATTATTTTTTAAAACGGAAACGGAAAATCTCCGTTTTCGAAAATACCCGTGTACGTGTGGACGTAGCCTCAGTCTCTGACTGGAAGCGCTAATTCGTCATTCGGCTTTTGTCAGACTAAAGTAACTGTTAAAACTGTTTGAAAAGCTAAGCTATACAACAAGGAGAGATTGAGAATTTCCTTTTAGTTCTCAGTTTATTTGATATTGACAAAAGTTAGTCAGTTTTGTCTGTTCTTCTGTAAAACAAACTAAGATTTATTTTTAGAATTAATGTTTTGTTTCTAAGTGGAATTGACAATTTAGTCTGTTTTGTTTGTTCTATTTTGAAACTTAAACGCTTTAGCGGCTGCCTTTTGTGTAGTTTGCAATATTTGCCTTTATTTATCTGAAAAAGTCTCATGTTCCTTAAGTACATCTACCCTGTTGAACTTATTATGGGAAATAAATATTTAAATAAAAACAAGCTGCTGATTATTTCACATTTTACTTGTGAGCAACGGCACATTTAAATCTTACAAATATAGTTATTTGGCTTATATCGTGATAGATATCGTTATCGCCTGAAATGAAAAAAACATATCGTGATATGAAAAAATTTCATATCGCCCAGCTCTACTAGTAACCATGTCTATAGGGGTTACAAAATATTTTACCTTAAAGCAATACATGTAAGAATGTATAGTAGCTCATCTTGATCACGCAAAGTACAAACTAAGCATCCGATTGGGGAAGAAAGGTGATTTCAGTGATTCTGAATGTGGCATGGCTAGACGGGATTGTCTCTTTTTCAGGAACTGTTCATCTACTGGGATTTTCCTACACATCCATCTCTAGGATTTATAGAGAATGATCTGAACTGTAGAAAAGCAGCAGCTCTCAGCTTAAAAATGACGTTGTTGATCCTTGAGATCAGAGGAGAATGGCCAGACTGCTCATAGCTGACATGAAGGAAACAGCAACTCACGAAAACACGTGAAACGCACGTTAATAAACAGCAGTTGCAACAAGGGCCCCCTTACACTGCATTTAGACTTTAGTACCAACTGAGCACCACTGAAACAGAACAGCTTACCTGAGTGTGTCCATCGCTTTATGAGAACATTAATATATGCGTCTTCTGATACCTGCTTTCAGCAGGTACAGAATATACAAATCTGCAACTGCAGGGACTGGGTCTTAACAAGTTCAGGGTGGGGTTTACAACAACAGATGTCTGGCCACAAGCATTTCATGATCTGTTCACTTTACATTTGGTGGAATAAAACCATGAAAAGCCAGCTTCAAACTCCTTTCTTAACCACATGCGGTGTATTACATCACAGTCTAGCCTGGTTATGCAGTAGGTTCAGGCTAATTCCCAGGATTTCCAAGAATGACACAATGCAGTGTAAATAAACAACACATCTGAAAATTATTTTCATGAATGAAAACAACAAATCATTCTTTTGGGCTCATTGGGAAGATACTAACAGCAGTGGCTGAAAAAGAAGAACTCATTCTCTTCTACACACTCAATAAAGTTCTAATGTTACATATTTCAAAACGTTGGACTCTAAGGGACGGATGTACTCAGTTCAAATCTGTACGTATTATGCTGTTAATTAGCAGCAGTAACTGGTGAGGCAGAAAAAGCGCAGGCAATCAAGCAACATTAATTGAACTCAAGCTCACAGTTACATTGGATGTGACACTTGATGGGAGGATTTCATTGCAATAATATTGTAACAGTAACATGTTGTCATATTTTTCACCAGTGGTGTTCTGGGCACAGAGGAAGCAAGGCAAGAATTTTAAAGAAATTTAAAAGCAGATATCAGTTAATATCAAAGTGAAGCAATGAAGCAATATTCCCCTGTAGATATTGTCATGGGGATTATCATGTAAACCAAACCCAATTTGGAAAAATTGTAAAACATTATTAAAAACAGAATGCAATAATTTGAAGATCTCATGAACCTGTATTTTGCTTACAATTGAACATGGAAAATAAATCAAATATTTGAGCTGAGATAATGTACCATTTTATGAAAAATAGTGGCTCATTTTAATTTTGCTGGTCACGACACACAAAACGTTTGTACAGTTTGTCCAAAAACAGAACCATATAGCCAAAGATGGGAATTGTGATAGTGCTAAAGGAATGCGATATAGACAATGAATTATCACTAAGGTTGGGAAATATTGACAAAAAATCTTGCCGTAAAACCACAGGACTCCCTGCCTGTTTCTCTGTTTCCACCACAGGAATAAGGTATCTTACTTAACACACAAATCTGCAGATGTTTTACTGCAGTGCTCCACAAACAGTTGTATAAGGACACCCATACGGAAAAGAAATAGTAAAAACTTATATGTGATTACTCATGAAAGTGGCCACTTTCATGAGTAAATCATGTAAGCCTTATATGATTTACTCATGAAAGTGGCCACTTTCGCATTACTTTCATACATTGTTTTAGTAAGTATCCAAAACATACAAGTTTCATTATATAATTTTTCAAGGGATCTTATATCTGTTTTCACTCTTATATGCTTTTCATACAAGTTTCACACAAGACAGATACAAACTTTATAAGATTTATATATATCTTTTCCATATGGGCAGCTAGAGAAAATTTTCAGGCTTGTGTTATTTACAGTGCGGGAGGTACCCTCCGGGGGGTTTCCACCTTTGAATTGGTTGTGGTCACAAACCTTGAGGTGTGTTTGACCTATAATTTAACAAAGCTGGGCGAATCAAATGTCCAACCACCGCTGCACCACTGAAGCTCCCCACAGGGTTTTGATGTGGTCTTCCTCCTAATTCCTGTTTGAACACAAGCTTAAAGTTGTTCAAGCGAAATGGAAGCAGAGCTGAAAATGGGGGTGACAGATGCATCCTACAGTGACTGTTGCAGCTTTGTTAATGTTCCCCAACACGAATGCTCGACACACAGCTGTGCAGAATGGTATAGCATGGATTAAGTGGGGAATTTGAATGCATATTTTATGCTAAGGTTGAGGCATGACTGAATATTTTATAATCAGTTTAACACTTAATGATGTTTGGCTGATTCTGTTTCATAACTAAATGTCAGTTTTCATCACACGTGCCATTTCTAAAAAATTCTCATGTGTATTCAAAGGCTGCTGGAGGATAAGATACATCTGAATACACATCCATCTGTAGCAAGTATCACTTTGAGTACACAAATACTGCAGCTGCATGTACAGTAGAAAATTGTGTTTTACAACACATCCATCCTTGTGAATAATGAGGGTTAGTCCTCTGATTAAGTATCATTTTCAATCTTTGAAATCCAGCTCCTCTCTAGTGCAACACGCAAAACAGACACACATACAGACACACATACATTTAGGCTGACTAATAGGTAAGCGTGCATGTCTGTTGACAGAATATGACAGTGATAATATGCAAATCTATTTTCTAAATTTTTGTCTTTGTGATTAAAATTCATCTCACGTATCCGTTTCTGTCCAAGTACCTGTGTGAGTTTAAAAGAAACCTTAGATCGACCATCAAATGTGGGACTGGGATTGAATAGATGGCAAATGAAGGGAAAGCAAGACTATTGAAATTGGATGAGGGTAAAAATGTTGTGTAATTCTGGCAAATCTAATAATGTGTTTAAGGAAGATAAATATTCTAGTGTGTAACCTGTGAGTAAACTGAAGCAAAACGGTGGTCTGTAATGAGAATATTATACAGCTGGATATTCCTACTTTGAGTTAGCAAAAAACAAAAAGAAAAGAAATTGAGTATTGTATTCAAGTCTGATCTCAACCGTCCACCCATTCAAGATGATGATGATGATGATGATATAATGCATTTAATAGTTCTGCCCCTTGATTATGAGTGGACATGAAACCATCTATTAGCACAAGCATTGCTTAAATCAATAGATTGAAAAAATAAGATAACAGTCACTGGCAGACTGTACTGCATAAACGAATGAGAATTAAAAACTACTGAGGAGTCAAGAGGTTCAAAGTGAGTCATATCCTGGAGAAATGAATGCAGTCACCCTAAAATCTGACCAATACTTTTAGGAGCAGTGATTCTTGTGAAAATGAGAAAAGTGCCCCTAAAATGACAAAAATGACCTTGACATCAAGCACAATTTGGACGATGACCCCTTAGGACAAACTTAGCTCAAGTTTCACTAAAATCAAAACAAAATGACACAGTTTGACAACCTTTACTAACATAAGACCAATTTTAAGGCAAAATTAATATGTACGGAGCCTT